>NW_010102958.1:0-49298 GCF_000699245.1 Pterocles gutturalis
TCTCAACCTACAAGTCTCCTTTCCCTTTAAATCTCCCCCCCATTCCCCAGGAGCAGGGAGGATGAGTGAGGAGCTGCATGGGTCTGCCAGCTGGGTCAAACCATGACGACAAACATATTTGCTATCCATTGTTCATGAGCTGTCATTCTCCTTTCTAAAAAGTTTTAATCATCTAATGAAGGTGCAGACAGTGCTATGTGCCTAAGGAGATCAATCACACAAGTTGGTGACTAACAAAAAGCTAAATTGAGCATTCAAAGACCTCATAGATTGAAATATTTTCTGTTATTTACTGAATACTTCCTAAGATCACACAACATGTATAGTAACTGGGCCATGTTTTATAATGCTATATGGACAAAAAAAAAGGGTATCATCAATTTAGACTGCAACTTTTCTAGGTCAAAAAGTTTTCCTCACATTGCAAACATATAGCCACTATTACTACTAAATAAATAATAATGGCAGAGTACTAAGAGTGACAAAGTCAATTTCAAAGATGTAGAGAAACGACTTTTTACAACATTGTCTCTAGCTACAGAAAGAAAAGTCCTCATGGTGAAACATGAATGCAAACCCACAGGAGTGAGTCTGAAGTCACAGGTCATATCACTGGGATATATGTAGATATACCACCAGGTTTACACTGCCATCAGACCTAAAACAAAGAGCAAATGCTAAAAATTTGAATTCTAGTTCATAGCTAAGTGGAGACATTTTGTAAAGAAACAATTTCATTGTTATTTATTTCACGCAGTACTCTATGAAATTAGGTTGCAGCAAAGTGGAGGCTTACCAAGCTGATATTTGGTTTGGTCGCTGCAGCCTTCATCTGAATCTTTAAAAAATAGTCCGAGCAAAGGACTGAACTTCCCAATCCCACCAGAACTGAGAACTGGTTTAAAATAACATGATGGTGGGGAGTTCCCTTTTATGCGTGTTTTCTTTTATTAAATCAAAATAAACTATAACCTTTCTGCTAGGAGTCAGCAGAACAAGAGTCAGTGCTATGCTGAGAGGATTCCCTATAAATTTAATCAATAAATGTGCTTCAAACTTAATTTGGAAACCTGGAAAAACTAAATATCTCTACTGGGCACTCATGAAAGCTAATGTTTTTTCCTCTTGTGAGCTCTCGCTCTGGAACAAAAGCCTTATTGATGGAAAAGGAAAAGAAAATGGATCTGGGAAATAATTGCTAAGGATACCTACAAATAAAGGAGATTTATTAACAGCAGGTTTTTTCTCAGTATTCTCATGTGTCAGATTGGGCAAAATAATAAAAGACCTTTAGTTGTGGTTTAACCCACTCGGCTAGACACAAACTACATGCAGCTGCTTGCTCACCCTCCCCCCCCTCTTGGGATGGGGCAGAGAAAATCAAGGGATAAAGGGAAAAGAGTCTCATGTGTTGAGATAAGAACAATTTTATAATTTAAATACAATAAAACTGAAAATAAAAATGATAATAATAGTAATATATACAAATATACAGATATATAAAAAATTCAAAACGTAACCTCTTATTAGCTGCTGTGAAGAAGAGTGACTCTGTCCCAGACAAAACCAGGACATATTTCATGTGAACTGACTGAAAAAATTAGGGTTTTATTTGGCAATTTTTTTTTATCCAGTCTCAGCTCAAACCAAACTGAACCCCTTTAAATTTCCTGTACATTTTAATTACTAAAGCATGAGGCTTAAAAACGTTGCACCATACATTTCCAAAATGAGAAGAGTTTACTTTAGGCCCTAGTGACAGTGACATCTTATATGTAGCACTGTAGTATAGCTGAGTTTTGGTGTATAGGAGCAGTGAATTCAAAGACCCTTGGCAGATGGGTTAAATGGGTCAGATGGATGGCTAGATTGGTTAAATGGGTCCGATGGATGGCTGCAGAGCCAAAAGATTGCAGACATTTCTTCAGGTTGAAAAATTCCAAGTCCCTCAGCCTCTTATATGGCTCCAAACCATCTGTGTGGTTCTCCATCAAGCTCATTCTAGTCTGATTGCTCCAGTTTGTAGCAGGGATCCTCAAACTGAACACAGTAGTCCAGATGCAGCTTCACAAGCACAGAATAAAGGGGAATAATCACCTCCATATACCTCCCCCAAACAACAATGTAAAACAGGACCTTATCTGAGCTGGCTAAACTCTCTTGCTGCCTTCTGCAGTCTGGCCTCTGGTGTGCAATTTAAGCCATTCCCAGACTCCTCACCCACCTATTAAGTAACATTTTTTTAGACACTAGTTTTTGCCTCCAGAGTGCTTCAGGCTCACTCTTTCTCTGTGATCTATTGAAGACTAAGAAGTCAAGTTTTCTTCACAACATCACTGGAGATCTAAATAATCACTCCTCATTCTGCCCCACATACTCAAATGAGGGTGTGTTTTTCATCTTCTGTATACAAGAAACATAACTTCCCCCCCCCTCCCCCGCCCCAGGAAAGATAGCAAATAATATATACTGAGATACTATTAATTCTTTACTTATTTTGCCCATTGTAGCAGTATCCAAAATGAACAAACTAAAACTAACAGAATTTTGACCCTCCTTCTGGAAAAGACAAACACTTAAAAATAAAATAGTTCATACAGCTTTTAAGGTGAAGAAACTTTCTTAAGATTATCCATCTATGTAGTTATTATATCTGGATACATAATATTTATGTTATTTTTTTTTTTTGCCTGTACAATACCTGTCAAGAATAAAATAGTTTTTTTGTAACTTTTCAGTACTTTGGACGAAAAAAGTATGACAGCAGAAAACATCTGACAAATTAAATTTGACAAGTTTTTTATCTATATGAAATGGATGCTGAACAGCTGGTAATTGTGAATATTTTAGCAGTCATTTTTGATGTAGAATATTGCTTCTGTGCTCAACACTAATGAGATGCGAGTTGTACTTCATCAAACTGACAGTTCTTAGGTTTTTTTGATGAGCACATGGTACATTTCTTAGAACAGAGGATAATGGATACATTTACCTGTGAAGAGAAGAAAAAATTCTTAGTTTCATTACCTGCTAGTGACCTACTTTGTCCATGCATTATGAAGCTGTGCAAACAAATATATGGGTACATATAAGTTAGAATAGAATAGAATAGAATAGAATAGAATAGAATAGAATAAGTATGGGTAATAGAAACATCTATTCAAAATAATAGAAAACATGACCACTTTCTCTAAAGGAACAGGAAACAAAATTCAAATCTTAAAAAGAATACGTAGACCTAGAATCTGTTCAAGAATTTAGGAACATATACCTTCACTGAATGACTAGGGTTTCCTCTTCTGTAAAACTCTTTGTTGCTGTATTTACTTTATTGAGTCTGTATTGTTACTATTGAAAAAAACAAGCTGTGATGACACATGAAAGTAGCTGTTGGCTCATTAGAAGTTTCGGAGAGAAGTCAGAGGGATTATTCAAATATTTAATGTTATTTACCCACATTATCAGGATTAGTGCCTTTGATTGCACTGTGAAAGGAATATAAGGAACTATGACTGTTCATACTCATGTAGAGATTACAAAGCCATCCACAACTACCCCAGGCAGATGTATGTATATGATTTGACCAGAGCTTCATAAGGTCAGTGGGTGAGCTGTTACGTCTCAACATTACAGTTCTTGAGGTTTTAAACGTGTTTTTGATTCTGAATCTTGGTTGCACACACACACACTAACACGTAAAATTAATCTGGCCATCTTCACCTGCGCTAAGACCTAGGACTTTGAATTTCTACTTCTGGTGGTGAGCCTGCAAAACAGCCTAGAAAATTCCAGTAAAAGTGATGGGAGGGAAGATTAGGCATCTATAAATTGATGTATCAACACTGCCAGTGGAGACTGTAAACATAAATATTTGATGATAATGTCATGCTCCTGTCTTCCAAATATAAAATCATAGTGATATGTAGGTATTCACATTCTACCAAGTTAATTTGGGAGTATTGTGTGGTGGAGGATGGTCACAGTTTGAAACTGGTAAACAACCAAGTGCTAGGTTTGAGGTTTTGCAGTGCCAAACTCCAATGGAATGAAATGAAGGTATTTTGAAGAATTTACTTTGGTTTTCTAGAGAAACTGTTGTACTTCTCATCCCGATCTCTCTCAACGTCATAAAATGTTACACAGAAAAGTATTTGTTACAATGTAATTTTAAGAGAATTAGAAATTAGGGGGAAAAATTGTGATAAAGGGATTCATCTGCTGAAAACTAGAATTATGAGGTACTTTAAAAATGCACGGGACTCAGATATATAGGAAAAACTGGATGCCCTTGAACACTGGACTAAAAGAATTTAGATAAAATTCAATACTGGAAAACTCAAACATTCTTTTTTCCTTTTTATTTCTTTTTTTTTATTTTTTCTGTGTCATGGGTGGCACATTTGTTTTAGAAGACCTGTGTACATTACTTGATCACAGATCATAAGTTGAGCCCAAATATTTTCTGCCTCCTGCTTTGTTCAAGATGCAGCCGTACATGAGGGTAGCCTGTCACCAAGGCATGCCAGAGTCCAGTCCAGAAGTTAACTTCAGATACATCCAGAGTATCCAAATATGAAAAAAGCCTAAATTAACATATATCAGGAAAATATTTCTGATGCAGATAAGGGATTGATAGTGCTATAGTGTTCATGATTCCAAACACACAAGTTTAAAATATAGTAATTCAAAACAGTACAAGTATACAGAAAATTATCTCAGGGATTTTAGCCTAAGTAAAATCTGATCCTGCTGTCTATATGTGCATGAAGGGATTAAAAAGATCATTAACAGCAGTGCTGGTACATATAAAAATCAGTTAATTCCAGAGACATATTAGAAGTTTCCTAAAAGTTATCACAGTCAGGTTTTGGATTAGTTGCCCCATAGGAGTTATGAGGAGCCTGAATATGTTATGAAAGAGAACTCTGGCTGCTGGTGACAGCAGAGCATACTGCGTTCTATCATCCAGAAAATCCCTCTGGTTTTAGTGTTCTTCACTACAAGGATGTTTACACAGAAAAAAAGGAAACTGTGTTACAGAATATGGAGAAAGAAGATATATTTGGTATTGATAGACTTACACTACTGGCTGATACATGTTCTTGGTATAGCAATTCCAGCTGTGCCTCCTAAATTTTGTGTATTCAGTACTACAGGTAAGAAAGCAGAGTCCTGTCATTTGGTGGCATCTATTCTTTTTTAATCAATAAAGTTTGAAGAAGAAAATAAAATTCCTATAACCAAAAAAATCTCAGTGTGAAAAATAACAACAAGCAAAGTTCGTTCTCACTCTTACAGCTTTTTAAATTGCCCGTTATTTCAGGCAATGACCTTATTACATTAACATCGTCTTAAGAATCTCCAAGATAATACACAGAAAAAGCCTGAGAATTGAAAAGTGTTGAAAGCAGAATAGTACCTTAGTAGCCATCAGGTCTGTCAATGAACCTGCAACAACATAAGAACATGACAGCTAGGTGAATGTAAATTCTCAGGATATAATTTCTGATTTAAGACCTAACGGTACTAAGTGGAAAGTATATATGTTTTAAAGTCTCTAACTACCAGTATAGGTTGCTAAAAATCTGAAATCTTTATACCTTACAAGGCATTGTCTGTCATATAATTTTTTCTTTTTTTAAAGACTGCTTTAATTGTCTTGGTCTCAATTTACTTCAGGTGACATTTCTCTCCACCTTATACATCTTTACAAATGTGTTAGGGACACAAAAAAGCACTGGAGACTTTTCCTCATCTTTGATGAGGATAACAATGGAAATGATTTGTTAATACCACAACACTGAACTTTATTCCTCAGACTGAGAACTTCCTTACAAGGAACAGAGACACCATCTAAAAGTTCATTGTATTTTTAAATATGTTGGGATTAATGGGCACAGTTCTTCGCGTGAAGACCTGACCAAAATCTGCCTATGGGGACAGACTTTAGTAAACTTCTGCAGGAGCTGATGAGGGCAGGTAATTGTTTTCCAAGTCTAACATCTCTTCAAGCATTACACCTGCCAAACCCAGGTTCATACTTTTAAAAAAATGGTAAAGCTATGAAGATTTTATAGGTTTCTGCTATAAATATAGAAGAGACAGTAATATTACAAATGCAATTTTAATTACTGTATCAATAGATTTATTTTAACAAGGTTTAAGGAGCATAAATATTTTATACTGCTCCTCAAATGAACACAGCTAAATAAGAAGAAGCAACAATTATTCTATATCTGAACACTGATTTGAAGGATCTCAGCAGGTTACAGAACACAGTTGAAGATTGAAAGGTGAAATATACAAGTTTAAATTAAATTAATCTCAAAAATCTGCTGCAGCATTGCCTACACTATAATAAAATTCTAAACCTGTATTTTTTTTTTTAAACAAAATCACAAATCAGGCTTCCAAAGATACACATTTTTTTAAAAAATGGATAAAAATTAAATGTTTTGATTGGTCTCTTGATGTGGGTTTGTAGTATGTATTTTGCTTACAGCTCAAGCACAAACTGTAATCATAAACTTCAGACCTTATCTGTTCAAACTGAAAACAAAATATTCCAGCAATCTGCAGATCTTTGCTGTGAAGGTTTTAAGAAAAATACCGTATATTGTAAGATGCATCATAACATTAAGTCGTATGGCAGTGCTGCACTGTTTGGGAACATCTGCACTTCAGGAGGCTGGCAGACCCCAGATGAGGCACAGTTTGTGGTACCTCTGGCTTTGTCACACTAACTTTGGAACTGTGTTGTAGGAAAACACTTTGTGGTTGTACAAGCAAATAAATATCAAAATATATATATTAAATATACTACATAGTGTCCCTCTGAAAAACGTTAAACAATCACTATAACCTCTCTCTTGCTGTATTATGGTTTTTTAACAGTAGTGTCTCAAGAGTTACAAGAATACACACAGGCAAAGAATGTCTCAGTCCCATAGCCCACAGTTTTGTGAATCCTGTTAGGAAGGCAATGTATGGTATCAAATTATGTAAGGGTAGAGATGAAAGATGATTTCCAGGGTTTTTAAAAGGAGTTTGATGTGCTTACATTGTATACCCACCAACTTTTTTCTTCTGGATACATTAGTCAGTGAAACTGATTATGGCATTCTACATAACACCGAACCTAGTAAATCTGCCCCTAGCTAGTGAGTAACGATGTATGACTAAACAGATGAAAAAAACATATATACATGACTCTGAATACGTTAGCACTCACCTTTTAGTAAGGTCATCATTAGAACCAGCCAGGTACTGGTGTTTGGGTTACTTCTTGTGGTCAAACTGTCATTTCACAGATATACTGTCTTAAAATATTATGGCAATAGTTTTCTTTGTATTCTAATTTATTTTCAGGTTGAAATAGGCATCCTCAAACAGAATTTAATCCAGTCCTTTATTTTTTCCTTCTGTTCCACTTTCCACTTTATGTCATAGCCAATTATGTAAAAATGAAAGTTCACTGTGTCCTTTTGTCTGAGTCTATTGACTTGACTGCAATCCTGCCTGTTTTATCTGCAAAAATGTAGATCCTCCTCAGGGTTTCCAACCAGATGGACTACTGCTAGTACATCGAACTGTCAGCCAAGAGCGCTGATTTCTGACAGGCATAAATAGAGGTTAGAAAAGGATTCTTCAGACACAGAAACTAAAAAAAGTGTTTCAAACAGTGCTGCTTTTCCCACTCATTGCCTTAAAAACAAGGAGTCCATCCTTCTGGGTTTTTTGGTTTTTTTGGGGTAAATTCATAAATAGGACACTACAAGAATGAGCTTTATATTTTCAGTAGTCTGTTTAAAATTTAGGAATTTCTCTGACTGCCTCCAAACTCTTTAATAAAATCTGAAAAGTATGATTTTTTTTCAGTTGGAGTCTTACCCTGCTGACAGCATCTGCATCATATTCTGCTCATCACCATCTTTTATGCCTCCCAGTTACTCATTTGTGAGGCTATACCTGGCCTAATTTTGAACACAAGATAACAATTATTGTTCCAGAATGATCAGGTGTTTTTTTTTAAGTTCCTCCAGAATAAATATTATTAAATTTTTCATACAAAATTTTCTGTTATGACAAATAAACCTCCACTTTGACTTTCAGAGGGTGGAAATTACATCCTTACAGTTTTTAGAATTTTGCCTTTTAACTGAAAAAGCAATGCCGAGATAGTGCAGTGCTGATATTCTTTCTCTTTTCCATAGTAGGAGTTTAAAAAGGCATCACCTTATTCTTAAGTAGCTTAAATGATGGAAGTCAAATTATAGAGGAGACATGAAGAAAAGTAAACCTTTTTCTCAGCACATAACAACATCTTTCCTCTTTTGAACACATTCACAGTAGAGTATACTTATTTCAAGACTTAGTAGTTTGTCCCCCAAATCAACCATGTTGCTGCTTCCATAAGCACCCCATTCTTTTTGTGCCTGGACAGCTGAACAGGGATAAGAATCAATATCTAGAAGGGGCGTATGATAGTACATTCTCTTCAAGTCACAGTCTCAGGAGTAAAATGTGTTTGCTGATATACTTAGTTGGCCATATGTTCTGATTCTGTTTATGTAGAAATAAACATCCCGGATATGCATTGACATTTGAAAGTTGCACGGCCACTTACATGTAGCATATGCATTTCAATCAAGGTATATATTCAGAGCATTTAGAATATTCTCATTCTGAAGCTGCAAAAAGAAGATCCAAACTGTAATTTGATTCCCAGCATTGCTTTTTCCTACTTCTCTGTGCATGATTATTTTCTGCTGATGAGAAAGACTGATGCTGAATCAAAAAATAATGAAAGTCAGTATAAAATTACTGTAAGGTTTGATATGTTTTGCATTAAGTTGCAGAAGACTAACTGTGGCAGATTATGTGGAAACAGGCTAACCTTCACTGAGAATTAGGTGAATTACAAGATCCCTTGCCATGAATCTCTATCCTCATGACTCATAACAGATTTGTATAGGGGGCCAGGAAAATACCAACATAAGTTAATAAGTAGGCAGGACTGATGGCACAGAATGCCAAATAAACTGCAACATATGGAAAACAGACATGCAATCACTATTTTTTAGAGTGGAGACAAACCGCTGTAGTAGGAGAGGCTGCCACAAAGATTGTGAGTAGTATACTAAAAATTTGAAAGGGAAGTTTATGGTCAAGATAATGTTAAAGGTCTGTGCTACAAATATAAATAAGCAGTCTGAGTTAAGGCAGCAAATAAAAATTATTACAGATTTAGTTGTCCTTAAAAGAACAAACAGGGCTTGGACTGCAGATGTAAAATAAAGCCTTTACTCTACCTGATCAGATCAACCCCACTGAAGAAGTGATGCAAGGGGTTAACTAAACTTTCTAAATGGATTTATTTGTGCATTGTACTTTTGTGAAAATGATCATAAGTAACTAATCTTAAAATTAGAGCTATGAGACAAAAAAAAAATATTTAAGTCCATTCTTGGCTCAAGAGGTCAATTTCTGATACAAGTAAAGTTAGAATTTTTAACCAATTTCCTTGGCAACACAGAGATGTGATAGGCAAATAATTCTCTTACAGGTACACTTCTATAAGTAGTTTTGTGTAAGTTTATGGATTACCACAGGAAAAATAATATTTAAAAAAAATAAAATTAAGAGATTGAGAGAAAAAAGCCTAACGAATGTTCATGGAGTCATTATTAGAAAACCTTTCTGAGACAACAGTAGATGCTGCCTATAAATACTTAATGTCTAGTGTTCCACTCAGAGAGTTTGTCAGAGTCTAGGAAAAGAAGTAGAGGATATAAAAAAGCAAGGAATGGTGGATACTTTAGAAGACCCTAAACTTCTCTTTCTTGGCTAAGAACAGTGAAATGTTATGACTGAACTGAAGCAGGAATATATGTAAAAATGTTAGGCCTTGAGATCTGTGGAGAGATGAGCTAGGATGTGAAAACAAATGAGCTGAATAAGATGCTGATTGTAGGAAGAGGCTAAGCACATAGAAGGTGAATAGATGAAAACTGAACAAGTCAACAGAGAAATTACCATTGACAAGAGCAGAAGACTTTGGGGTACTCACATTAAGGCTCTCAGAGAGGCAGTTGCTTTTTGGCACTGTTTTTAATTTTTGTATATGTTCTTTTCCATATTAAACAGTTAAGTAATAGAATGATAGAAAATGTAAAAATAACATGGCTGACAGAGGCACATGGAGTCAAAATTTAAAAATGAGAAACCTCACCACTGCATATAGTCGAAAAAATCTCCAAATATAAAATGGCAAAAAAAAAAAAAATCACAAAGACTGTAGAACTTATCTACAACAGGTTAGAAAGCAGTGAAGAAAATACATCAGAATACTGCTAAAACTGCTCTGGATGTTTCATTTTCAGGTGTCCAAGTGGATACACATTAATGACCTCTTAATAACAGTAAGCACTGTATATATTTCAGAACCTTTTAACACCTCTCAAGTTAGCTATTTGAAATTGGAGTCACTGTTTTTTCCAAATACGCTCTGACAGTCTTAGCTTGTTTGTCTTAGCAAGAAAATTACCACTGGAATTCAAGGAAATGAGATAGCTGAAATAAATGTTGCAATCCAAACATTTATTCAGACAGTTTAAGACAAGAGGAAAATTTCCAAACTAAAAGTTTAAAAGACTAATAAATATCTACTGGGAGGAAATAGAGCGAGAATCCTTACAAAAAGCACTTCTTAATCCTGCATCGCTTTGCCTGGCAAAACATATTTCAGAACACATATTTTAGCTATAGAACTAGTGCAGTTGTTTCAGAATATAACTTTTTTGGTTACAGGCCAATCAAGAGAGTCTCTTTTCCTTACTTCACAAAGCTCCTGAAGAGTTTCAGCTATGTCAGCACCTAAAGCACTATGCTGCTTCTGCTTTCTTATTTTTGGCCATAATGGAAGCAAAATGAGAACAGAGGAATGACCAAAAAAATCACTGCCATGTCTGGCTTAGAGTGCCAGTTCTGCCCAGGCTGAAATCTGGTCCTGGCTAAAACTACCTGTGTGCAAATCCTGTCTAGCTGGGTTTTGTCTCCAAAGCAGAGATTCTTTTCAAATTAATCAGATAAATGTGCTACACTCTGAATTAGCTAGATATACCATTAAACCAATTCCCTTCCAACATTTTCTGGGTGAGAAAGCTTCCAGTGATGCCCCAAGGAACAGTAATGTGCTCAGAGCGCAGCTGAGGCACAGAGGTTGTATACAACACATGGCAACAAGCATGTGTTTGAGGCAGAGATGCATGACATTTGGTCTGAAAGTGTTACTTTTTCCTAATATCTTTTCTTGTTGTTTTCACTCCTCTGTCAATCCTCATTCAAAAGCCGGGGAGCGTGTGCCTCAGACAGGATGCATGGGCAGGAGCCTCCTTTGGCAGTAACCGCTTGTTCCTCTCCCAGCTGGGCATTAACACATGGTAGAGGCCTTTCTCTGAATCCTTGTTTGGAAAAAAATATCACTTCTTATTTCTCACTAATGGGACATAAGGAAGCTGTACAAGAAATTGCAGGAAAAACAGTCTAACAAATTCTGTGCACAGAATTGCTTTGTTACTTACCCATTAGAAACACCTCTAAGTGAGCTATCTGAGCTCAGGCCCCTGGGTAAGACTTCCCCCTACCTAGAATAAGAAAACCGTTATTTTCTGAAATCGTCACCACACTTCTAAGACTTATCAGGGGGGGCAAAGGGCATTCCACATCCCAGCCAGCTCTTTGCTGCTTGTGAGCACCAGGTACCTCCGCAGTGTCAGGTACAAATGAGCTGTTTAGCAATCTCGTCATACCTGAACTTACAGCACTCTGAGTTTACAGCAGCTACGGTAATGCACATAACTTCTCCTGCTTTATGTTGATGCACAGTCTGCTTTCTATACATAGTCAGGGGATTTTAGATTTGATTTTTGGAGAATATTTCGTTTTAAGGATGGAAATTGTGA
Organism: Pterocles gutturalis; assembly: GCF_000699245.1. NCBI lineage: Eukaryota > Metazoa > Chordata > Aves > Pterocliformes > Pteroclidae > Pterocles > Pterocles gutturalis. The sequence goes on from NW_010102958.1 coordinate 11,964, forward strand.
TGAATGTCAGGAAAACTTGAGGACAACTGTAGTGTGCAGAGCATTGTCACGTCAATGGTTGACCTTCCAAGAAGTCATCTTGCAGTGCATTTTCATTGTTGCACACGTGTTTCTTTCTAACATTTCACAAAAACATTTCTGTCTGAAACAGCTCCCTAGTGTGGAGATATATCAAGCTCCATTAAAAAGGAAGCCAGCTGTACTGTTTATAGGTGTATCAGATTTTTTTTTGGTTATGAATAAACTTTTATGCAGTGGGAGAACTCGGTCTCTCGTAACACAGATATTCCTGAGAGCTGTCATTGTCAGGGGCCTTAAAGTAAGTGTTTTGCAATTTTTAGAACTTTTTTCAAGCTTCGGATCTTTCATTCATGTTATTTCATACTCCTTAAGCTTCACTAACAAAAAAAACCCTCTTCTCCTCTGGAGAATTTTAAACAACAAAGAAGCAGCACAAAATCTACTGGCAAAACAAAACAAAAGAACAATAATTAAAAACCCCAACTTTTTGAATTTTAAATACCTTGCAAGCAAAGGGATGGTTGCTGAACACTGATCAACATGCTGTGAGCTTGTTCCTCTAACTTTGTGCAATTCAAGAATTCAGAGAACAATCCAGCCTCTTCTCTCCCACACTCTCCCCAGTCTTTGATCTGTGCCACAGCCAGGAGTGGCCCGAGTGGGACAGTGATGCCTGGGGTGCAGGAGATGACACACATCCAACCCTGTCTCTGCAGGCTTTGCAGGCTACTGCTCTCTTGCTTTTCCAAGCAAGGAAGAAAAGGCACCTCACTAGGGTCTTTGCGATTTTTCCCTCAGAAGAAAGTTTCATCTTTCAGACAAATCGGAAACAGTCTGTAGGAACTCAGAAGTTTTATCTCTCTTCAAGGATTAACTTCTTTCTCCAGTGAAAACTTTCCTTTCTTGCTAAGCTCATTCAGGATTAAACAAAACACTGCACCAAATGAATCTGATAAGCAATCAGAACTGGCTAAATCCACAAATGACTCATTACATTCTAGTCCTGCCTTTTATTTCTTTTTTCTTTTACTTCCTTAGGGAAGTAGGTAATTGTCACCGGGGCTTATGATGAAAATAGGTTGCTTTTATCCTTCTTGTGAGTGTGGAAAGATGGTAGAGAAATTAGATTTTCAGTACTAACAAGCTGATATTGTGGATTAACTTTTTGCAGAAGCAAAATGTGGGGAACTGGTGCTACAGTTTAAGTGCTGAGGACTGTGTCCATTGGAGATTTTTTTTCTGTACAAGCCCTCTAGGCTGAGGCCAGTCCCTTATTCCCCTTAGTTGGTTTATTTGTTTTCCAGTCTCACCCAGAGATTTGTTGTTGGGTTTTGGATTTTTTTTAGTGAGTAATGGAATTGTAGCAAGAACGTTTTGTGCTTAGATGGTTCTTACACTAACTTAATTTAGCCAGTATTTCCTATCTTTCCTTGTTCTAAGCAACAATGGGAACCTCTGAAATCCCAATGGCTATATTAGTATTTCCAACAGGAAAATAACCTCTTTGTCATTTCCCACACACACAAATTCTTTTTCTTTTTTTTTTTTCTTTTTTTTTTTTTTTTTAATCTCAGGTTGTTTAACCTTGCTTAAATCATGACAGCAATTGAGGTTAATTTAAATGAACTGCATACTCCTATAAATTAGTAAATAAGACAGTCAATTAACCAAATTAAATCTTATTGGAAATTGGCTGCTGCCATCTGGAAATTTTTTTATTAGACTTTATAGTTGGCATGACCTTTAGAGTGGAGCTGGCAGGATTCTTTATTTCTCTAAGAAATGCTAGACTTAGAAGAATGAATTATTTGTAAAGCATTTTTAATATTCCTGCACTTGCTGGATAACTATAGTGGGACGTAATATATTCCTGTCAGTTGAATAGGTATGGAGTTTTTTACTGCAAAATCTAAATTACCTGTCTATGTACGGGAGCCTGATACTCTGCGGTTGTTTTTTTCTCTGTTATATTATATGTTATTCTAATACACCATGGAATCTATCATAGTAAGATTGGTCTTTATCTGTCAACCTCTGAGCCACTTAATTCCTTTTTAAATTGCCAGGTTAGTTTTACCTTTAAGACTTTCCCTAAAAAGTGAAATCAGAGCCAAGCTTATGTTGAATTGTGAGGTTTTAAGGTATGATTTCAGTGGTATCCAAGCCGTCCTCTCTGTGGGCAGCTTGGAAGTGTGCTGTCTGGACACAGTGTTGCATATATTTGCATAATTTCACTTGTCCTGGGGAAACAGCAGGGTGATGCAGTTGTGGGGGGTCACTTGTTCAGTGCTAGCTTGGGGGTTACCACACCCGGCTTTGTTGCATGGTACAATTTCAGGCAGATAAACTGTCCATGTTACTGAATGTACTTGCTCTTACCTTTAGTTGGCGGGAGCTTTTGTAGCTTTCTGACTGCATTCAGGACACTTAAGCTGTAGCCTGTACAGGTCTGTAGACACCAACTTATAATGACACTTAAATGTCCTCCTCCTGGCAGCCCTGTTTCCTCAGCTACTTTAGCAGCAAGTTATGGACTGCCCAGGAAGGTTTCCCAGAAAGGTTGTGGGGTCTCTATCCTTGGACGTGTTCAAAAGCCATCTGGACATGCCTTGGACAACTGGCTCTAGTTGGCCTTGAGTAAGCAGAAGGGAGCATGGACAAGATGGTCTTAAGAGGTCTCTTCCAACCTCAGCCATTCTGTGATTCTGTGATTGAATAACCTGTGCTCATGGCCACTGCAGCTCCTTATTGTCTCAAAGTGCCTTCTCTATCATAACTTAGGGCCACATTCTCCCACACGATCAGGTAATGGACCCTTGCAAAGAAAGCAATGATAAGAAATAGTTGCCAAAATCCTGAGTTGTTGACCTAAGCCCTGGCCTTTTGCTTGGCTCTGAGAAGCCCTTGGGATAAAATTATTTGCTTCAAGTCATAAACTGCTTTTGCCTTAGTCAAGAAATGTGCTACATGATGCATGACTAATACGCAGTAAAGCTGTCACTGTACTAGACCCATATGCATGAACAGACGGGCCATGATGACCAGATGACACAGAGCTGGTCGTACGGCTGGGGAGTTCTCTTAAATGTGGGAAGAGTTCTGTTTTTTCAAGTCAAAGAGAGAATTGGAGTTACACAAACACAACTGGGATCTAGCCCTACATGTACAATGAATGAGCTTTTGTTTTACTGCACTTCCAGTGATATCCTATGCACGGGTATTTCTCTAAAAATGGACTTTAGACTTCATGCTGCACTTACTTCCCTAGAATAATTACCACAGATAAGCATTGCTTAGTGTAAGATCTCCAGCTTTCTGTATTTAGAGAAGTTGTTTGAACAAATCATGGACAGTTCAATGATTACTCTGGGTGCTTCACTTTACTGGGGAACTAAAAGGCTGGGTTGAGCAAAATCTTGACAGTGACTGAGGTCCAGAGTGTAAGAACCTTTAAGCTGTCTTCCCTAACTGGGTCTTGACAATTTGACAGCTGCTGACAACAGGTAGAATTCATGCCACAGTTCCTGGAAATGTATCTGCTATAAGAGTTATGTTCTGGGGGATTTTTATGTGATGCTGACAGAACTGAAAAACTTCACTGTAGAAAAATTTTATGTCTTCCTGAGGGGCAGCAAATGGTTAAAGGAGAAGAGAGAGAATATCTGCTGCAAGGCCTTCATGTCATCTCTTCTACAAGGAACAAGGGGATGCTAGAACAGCTCTGATCCTTATATCTATTTTTCCTCAATTCCAGAGGGTTGTCAGTACACTGAAGAGAACCCGGGGTCTGGAGGCACTTACAGTGCTCAGCTGTCCTAACTGTATTCCTTCTTAGAGAGGAAAGATTTATCTTAGTCTCTTTTAATTGAAAGGCTGAGTATCTAGGGAGTCTTGAAGAATGAAATAATGTGGAAACAAAGCTGGATATGGTGGTGGAAAGGTTTGTTTACAGTGATGTAGGGATCCATTTCATTGCATGTATTAGGTGACAAAATAGCATAAATATCGAGTGCCTGCTGCATTCACTCAGGTAGAGCCTTGGGTCTCCTGCTTTTGGGGGATGAATAAAAGCTGTCTTGCCCTGCCTCCATCAGAAGGCAGAGTGAGGTGCTATGGTTCATATGTACTATGCTGTTTCCACACTTCTGATTTTACTTTGCAAACCAGTTTTCCAATGCACTGTTCCACAATATAATTTTGTGTTTATTTTAAAAGGTAGGGTGCTGTCTTATTTCTAGCTGTTTTCACAAAAGAACCTTTATTTCGTTAAATTTCTTCAGAGTGCCTTCTATGTAATAATTTTTATTTCTGATAAGTAGCAGAAAAAACACAGTTGATCTTTCTTGCATGGACATGCTTAAATACATAAATCACAGAATATTAAGTGTATTGTAAAAGTGCACTTATTGTGATGAGAATAAAATACAATGTATATCTGAAATGAGCACCAAAAGCTCATAAATTCTTAATGTCATTATCTCTGCCCAGAGATTCTAATTTATCTTGGTCTCAAACTGTAGCATTTGTTTATTTATAATTGTAACAATATTTCTGCTTTCTTCAGAATTTTGCCTAATTTCCTGATTTGATAGATCTGTGGAAGTGAGGATGTTTATACATCTACCTCCATGCCCAGGAGCATGAGAAAGCCAGTTAAAGATAAGCTGTCTCTTCAGCTCTGCTGGTGCTTTACAATCCTTATGATGCTGTATCAGAGCTCCAGAATACTAAACTACCTGGCAGTCATAAGTCCTAAAAACTGGGTATACTAATATGGTGTATTAAATATTTGACTTAAATTTAAGCCATATGAACTTTGTCCTTGTCTTTGTTACTAAATTTAAGTAATATTAAATTTTAATGTGTTTCTCTAAAAGTATATGCATAATAAAGTATTTCATAGCAAGGTATGAGTTTTGGGGATGAATGAAACCTTACTACTATGTATTGAGCACAGGTAGTTTACTCCTAAACTAAACTGTCCCTTGCGATTGGAATTGGGCTTCTCAGGTATCTCTGTGCTGTTCAGAAATCTTAAGGTAACATTAGGCTATTATTCAGGGGAAAATCATATGAAGTTGCTCAGATTTTTAACCTCCTATAGTATAAAATGCCAAGCCTATTAATATTTCTTTGTCTGAAAGCATTCAGTGATACATTAGCATAATGGGCAAAGTTTTGTTGACTTCCTCTTTTCCATAGATATCAATCATAATGTTGTAGTTCCTCATCTGAAAATAGTTTAATATGAAAACAAAAATAAAACGATTGGGGTGATTTTTTTTTTCCCTTGTCAGCACTGAGGAAACCAAAGTTGATGTATTGGAATAGGGATATGAGGAGTTTTAATGTGAGATGTTGGCTCTTTTGCTTTTCAAAGGAAACTCTGCTACTGCTTTCTATAAGAGACAGTTCTTGACCCTTCTTTTTCCATAGGGCTGTGACTCCTTCCCTTTGTCCAAGGAAACGACTATAAACCATTCTGCATCCTAATTTAGTTATCACCTGAAGATGATACTATGTAGCTCATGAGGTTTTTATAAGGTCTTTTAGTATTATGTTAGAGCAAAGAGAGAGAAAACCTTCCAAATGAGGACAGAAATTGCCATCTTCTGTGGTGTGATGGGGAAAATTCACAGGAGACTCAAACTCAGTTCCCATTAGGCAGTTAAGTAATTACTCAGTGGCTCCTTTTATTCCCTAAATTTAAACTTTGTTTGCTTTAACTGTTGAAAAAATCAGGGTAGGAGAAAAATAACCTGTCAATGCTGAATGTATCTTTCTGTGAAAATATCTGAAAATGAGAAGTTGAGGTCTTCTACGAAAGAGATTCGGGAGCCAAGCCAATTTTACTAGTGATATGCTTGTAGATCTGTAGAAGACCTAGTGATACTGTGAAAAAATATGACAATTATTAGTTATTTTTCTCCTCTGTTCATGTGGACATTCTAGCAAATGTGGTTAAGTTACTTAGCTTCTCTGTATTTCCTGGTGTTTCAGAACAGCTTGTCCACAATACAGAATTCTTTCTTATTGAGAAATAGTTATTTCTTTCTCATTTAGCTATTAGCTTAATTAAATAGAAAGCAAGTTATTGAAGGTAGATAAAAAAAAAATCTTAACATCTTTTTAGATACTAAAGATTATAAATATAATTTTTTAAGCTACATAATTATTATTTAATAGTCTTGAAGAGACTATTCTAAGCTTTCTCAAAGTATATCAGTTGCAAATGTCCAGTTCTAAATAATTGCATGTTAAAATGCTATGAGTGACACTTTAAATATAGGTTGAAATAATCAATTGTTTAGAGTGTTCTTTATCTTTTAACTTTCTCAAAATCTTTGTGTTTTATGCCTGAACTATCTCAGTAAAGCCTTTTCTGTGAGGTCTTATCTGACCAAAGTTGTATTGTGTGGAACATATATGTTTTGATAAGTAACTCTTGGGCCATATTTGTATCTCAGTGTGGTGCATAACAAGTTTTGCTTTCTCCATGTATTGTAATTTGTTTGTCATAAACTTCATGAAACATCAAGGGAGACTATTGCAGCTGACAGAAATCTGTGCTACACCACTGATTTAAATGGATTTGTGCCTGCCTACATCCATCATCCATTTGATTGTCTTCCAAAATTTTTTTCTGTTGGATATTACAATTTCACCCTATTCCATTTGTAATATTGCTAGAATTAATGGTGGCATTATGCAGTGAAACGTAACTGGACAGAATCTGCCAGTTGGTGTTCTTTTTAGGCAACCTTATTTTTACTTATATTGTAAAGCTTCTATTTTATGAAAAAAAAAAAAAAAAAGCAGACTTTTAAAATTATATCCAGTGCAGAAAAAAACCCCAACTTTTCTGTTTTGATGCTCTTACCCAGCCTTCACTATTGTGTTGATATGCATTGAGACTGCTGCTACAAACATCTTTGCTAGCCAGTCATTCTAACAATATTGCTTTCCGTTTGCCCCATCGGATGTTAAATTGTCTCTGCTTTCAAGACACTTCACAATCTCTTTCCTCTCTGCTTATTTTCCATTCGGTGTTAAATGCCTCACTCCTGCTCCCAGAGGGCTCCTGATGTCAGCATCTTCCCCACTTCCCACTATGTGTTTCAGCAAACCCTCCTTTCTCTTGCACCATCCCTCATGCTTGAGAAGAGATTTTTCGTAAATGCCTGTTGGGCTACTTCATTATCCTTTCAAATCCTTCCTTAACTCCCCTTTGCTCTGCTGCCTGCAGGATTGTGCCGACAGTTAGCCTGGTGATGTGTTATGACTACTGCCAATATGGTCCCACAGTCCCCATGTGCTCCCCTGTCTGTATCCATCTGTTCTCTCTCCTCTTGCACTCGGGATATGCTTATGTGCCTGTCACCGTTCCTGGGGGAATGACAGGCAAACTGAAATAACTTCACATTAGCTACACACAAGCAGGCAGAGTTCAGCATGAGTGGACCTCGCCTGGTCCTAGAGTGCAGCACAGCTCTAGCCCTGGCCCTAGGGAGCAGGCACTCCTCCTCGGCTGTCCTTCCTAAATGTGCATGCAGGGATTCTGCCACATGGTCAGGCTCCCTGTACGGAACTTCGCCCTTCTCCTGGTAACTCTTATCCAGCTTTAAAAATCTAAATTGTATGAGACAAAGACATGAAATTTAGTAAGTGGTACAGAAAACAGAAGGGAATATATATTATTTTTTTATCTCTAAATTGCTACTGAATTTCTGATAAATCAGATAGGGGCACACAAAGTGAAAAGGACGTGCAACTCCAATACATAGCAAATAAAGACTAAAGACTGTCATGGTTTGACCCCACTAGCAGTACGAAAAACACACAGCTGCTCGCTCAGCCACCTCCCTCCTGGGGCTGGGGGAGACAATTAAAGGGGTAAAAGGAAAAGAGACATATGGGTTAAGATAAGAGTAATTTAATAATTAAATTACAATAACACTGAAAATAATAATTATAATATACAAATTTACAAAGTGGTGCAACTGCTCACCACTCAATGACCAAGACTCAGCCTGTTCCCAGTGAACAATCTTGGAGCAGAGAGGGTCCTGAAACCGCAATCCCAGAAAAGAGAAGATCCTGAGAGTCCAAGAGAGAGAGTGAGAATTTACCGAGAGATTGAGAGAGCGAGTTAACTTACAGACAGAACCTCATCTATGTACTGGGCGTGATGTGCATGATATGGAATAGAGAATTAGCCAATTTGACACAAAAAAAAATTGTTGACATATTTAAAAGTTGTGCACAAATACAAATAGAATAAATAACTTTACATGACTGAGGATATCGTAATGCCTACTGGGTAGCATGTCTTGGCTGTGATCTGGGCATGATCGAGTCTGCTTTGGGAGCCTCTACTACAGTCATGCTTATTGCCTAGTACTTTCAGGCTATAAAGTAATCCTGTGCATTCTTGGAAGTTAAGTGTTCAGGTATCTTTACTTGTGTTTAGGAGCCCTAAGCAACTGTTTAATGTCAGTACAATGTGGATTTATTTTGAAGATTTGAGGAATAGATATCCTAAAGCCACAGAGCTTATATGACTCTCCCTAATCGCATAAGCAGTTAACTTTTGGATAGACACTATTTACAGAATTTCAGTTTAGGAGAGCTGGGTTCAAGGTTTTCTGTGGATTTAGTTGGATTACGTTTTGTTCAAAAGGTTTTGGAAGCATTGTGAAATGTTTATTTTACTGATTTTCTAGAAAAGAAAGATTTTTATTTGAAAAATGTGTTTGACCTTCAAAGTCATTTCATCTAATATTGGCCAATTTGTTTTCACAGAATCTTTTGGTATGTAGGGGACCAAAAATAATTTATAGTTTTATGGACAGCTAACTTTGGAGTTTTCAGGAGAAAGTAAGTTACTATCCATGCCCAGATTTAAGAAAATTAACAAACACCACCAACTAAACAAACAAAAGTACCCAAAACACCCCCCTCCCCAACTTTAATAGTTGAACATAATTGAATATACTTGGCCTTCTCTGGGGAGGATAAGAATATTCTTCTCTTCAGTAATTCTGAAGTTCTGTGATGCTTGTATGAATATATGTCAATTAGAAGTGGAAAGAAGTTACAACCAAATACTGCTTCTAATAAGAGGTAGGCAAGACAATACATAAACTATTCTCTGGAGAGATTTTGAAACATCTAGACAATCGAAGGGTTACACAAATGCAATATGTAACCTTTAGCAAGAATTATAAGAGGAATCTATTTTAAGATCATTAGTCTGAAATCTGGATGTAACCGATACCGGTGTTATTACCAATTAGTAACTTGTGACGTATGGTGGTATCCTCATTAGAGGTAATAATAGGTAAGGCTCTTAAATGATGCACTTCTGCAGTGTTAACTTCTGACTCAAGTGGACTAAGAAATTGTTTGTAACAGAGTTGAGCATTCTGCCGAGGAGAATAAAAAAACAGCAAAGAGTAGGGATATGGACCCTTGTCCTAATCTGACAGCAATATTGTTATTATTGATGTATTGTCTTCATACTTGTTTTTTTAAATAAAGTTTTAGAAAAGCGACTGTAGTTGGTACTGCAAAACTTCAAGCTGTTCAAATAAAAGCAAGTTTTGAATTCCTTCTCCTGTATTTTTCAGTGGAATGTGGATGTTTGTCTTATTAGGTGCAGGGCTTTTGGGGAAAAGTAGTGTATTAGGTGGAAGATTAAGACACTAGTAAAAAGAAGGAGAGCTGAATATGTCTGTACTGTCCAGGAATGTTTTTTAAATATGAACTATTGCTGGAGTTAAATTAAGCACATAACTCACTGAAGCTGGAAGTCTAAAACAGGGAAGTCTTTCTAAACTTGAGGTGGTGAAAGGGGCAGTATCAGTACAGCAGGTGTAGTGACTTTTAAAGAGTCTTCTCTCAGATGGTCCCTGCTTGCCCATCCCTCAGTCCTTGTCTCAGAACAAGTATAAGCAGAAGTTATTTTTCAAGAGATAACACAACTCACTGCTTAGCTGACTTCACTGTCACATTGGGAATACTTACTTACACATGTCAACTTCTCTTCTCTGCAGTTTAATTAGTAAACAGACTCCCACAGCTCATAATAGTGCCCTTTAACACCTATTTTGCTATTTAGTGTCACTCTTTTTTTAGTGTTTTCCCTCAGCAAGTACACGAATAGCCTGCATATAATATTCCACCTAGACTTTTTTTCTAAAAATAACACTAACATTTATAGCTATTGGGTCTTATTACACGATGATTGCAAAATGAATTTTTGGGATATTGGACACATGTAAGCATGGAAACAGAAAACTAAGAACAAGGTTCTTAAGATTTGTTATCGCTTTTGGTTTGCTTTTAAACAAAAGAGGGGTTTTTTTTGAGAAAAGTAGGTACACATAACCTTCAGAAAAAGGACCAGTTCTTATCAAGTAGTCCTATAATTTTTTCCACTTTTTCCTGTTACTTACCAATAATACCCAGAAGTGTTTCATAGCTAGTCATCATAAAATCCAAACATTAAATACACTTACAATCCCATTGAGATTTTTCATTTTTCCTTACAAGCAAATGGTATAATTACCTCTTAAAAGAAGCACTTGATTTTACGGGCCTGATCCAAGTCTCATTAATGCTAATGTTAGTCTTTCCATTGACTTCTGTCAAATTTCGGATGGTTTTGCACATTTAATTAACATGAGAGGCTACTTATAATTTTTGATAACATAGTCATGCTGAAGACCTAAATAAATACTGCCGATATGCTTTTCAGTACAATATTTATTGACATAATATAGACTACATTACTTTAATACTGAAAAATATCAACTACACTGTCTTAATGGAAAAGCAGGTTGCACATTTCTGAATCTCTAGATTCAGTTATGCTATGTTATAATGCTGTTGCCGAGGAAATACATGCCCAGGAAAACATGATTAGAAGGGAACTTAAGAAACTTTTCAAGACGATCATGGAAGGAAAGAATCTCTTCTTTCTCCATCAATTATTTCAAAAGACCGGTGTGGCTTTCTGAAAAAACATTCTTGTGAGCAGTTATTTAAAACGAGGGGATGTGGTCAGTTTTAGAAGGGACACCTCTCAAAAGCAGTGTGAGGAGAAATGGCCAGATTCTGCAGTCAGAGGTGGCTCTGACCATGTGTAGCTCAGGGCAGCCAGAAAGCACTATGGTCCCCTAGGACTGACAGCTCTCCAATAATAAAGCTCCATGTCTTTGAAGAGGTCTTCAGCTGATGTAGGATTTGCCATAGTGATGCTGGCTATAGATTTGCCCCTCGCATTGCTGACCTGCCAAAACACTCACATAACTAATGTTTGTTCTCTGTTGACACTTGTCATCATCATGAATATTTTTGTTAACTCCTCTGGCTCCTTCTGCTTTTGTTAGACTGATGACGGTACCTTAAACGCTGCTTTACTGCTATAAATAGCTTAAAGGTTTTGTTTCACTGCATAAAGAACCCTTTATAGATGATAGTAACGGATTATCAAGTAGCCTTATGAAAAAGTGGTATAACTTTTCTTTTGGACCTCATACCTGGGAATCTTTTAGCATCAGGTTCCCAACAGAATAGCTTCTGCTGCTTCTGGCCCATGTTGATGATTTCCACTGGGTAATCTATTATTGTACAAGATAACTATGGACTCAGAATGTATTCAGGAGCATGAATAGTAAAACAATTCAGTAATAGTGAAAAAAAATTAATTTAGGGAAACTGTGGTGTTGCCTCTGGTCTTGCTGTGGTCTTGCCACTAAGAGCTTAGGAATGTCTTCAAAACTGCACCTAAAAATCAGTAACAGTTTGATAACTGCAATAACTTGCAATACTTTTCTTCAGAACATTAAGATTTTAAAAGTAAAACTGGATTCTAAAACAGGGGGCTTTTTTGAGTGAAGAGTAGATAAAAGGAGTGATAGAAAAAGACTTGATACACTTGAAGGGAAAATTACTGTATGACATGTGTAATGCTTGTTGGTCTGACTGCCCGTACAACAGCTTTGCCATGTTTGGAACTGGCGAGAAGGTGCTTCAGTGTTGGAAGGTTGACGTGTGGATAGTCCCGATCTGCAGCTGCAGACTCAAGAAGGGAACACAGGAAGTTTGTTTGCCATGAGGTTTTTCTCCAAAAAACTTCATAATAAACTAGTGACTGACAGAGGAGATTAATTTTTCCTTCTTTTCTGTTCTCCTTCCTTACTCCAAGTTCCACATCACAAACACGGGTGTATATTTTTATCCCAAAGTGCAAACTACCTGGACACGCAGCAAAGACCATCCAAATCCCTTAATGATTTTTTTTTGCAGGGACTGGGGGGTGTGGGTAAGCTTGATTTGGAGAAGGTGTGATTAGCAACTTGTTGAATGCACACAGAGCTGTCTCATAGGAATAGTCTATGTGGAGCTGACAAAACATTTTTCACTAGTAAAATTTACACGTGTGAAGAATGTCTTTCAAATGTGGGGAAAATATATCATGAAATATCAGTGTTTATTTTTAAGGATTTTTTTTTTTTCCAGAAAAAAGCGCAATATGTTAGGGTTTTGTGCCAAATTAGGCAATACAGCAAAAACGGTTCATGTAGTGTCAGTGGAAAAAAATATTTCCTACAACTTGTCTTTCTTGATGGACTGTTAACTGTAGCAGTTTTCTGCAAATGTCTGATAACTGCTGCTTCAAAAATCTTAATTATAACAAAGTCTTAATCTTTTTATTGCAATTTGCAAAAGACTTGATGTAGATTGACAGTTTACAAACTTGAACTGGCAGTTTCTGTAACACTTTCAACACCACTGTGAATAAGATACAGGTTCTGTTCCCGTTAGTTGTTTCCACAGAAGTACCTGTGTCATTCATTAGGGAGAAATTGGGTTCTGCACAATATCATTGATGAAAATGAAATTTGTTTTAATAAAGCTCTGTCTTAAATATTATCAAGTAAGAGCTCTTATGTTTCTATGATGTTAGGCTGTTGTCCAAAGGAAATCCCTGCTCCTCTATTAATTTCTTATTAATTTTTTTCCTTCCTAAATTATACATTATTCAATAAAATAGAAATAATTCTAATAGCAGAACTTCAAACACAAGGATAGAGATATTCAATTCTGTCCTAACAATTTATCCATAATTTACTGAATGTTCTGTACCTAGCCCCTTCTCACTCTGATTCACAATTTGTTTAAGAACACAAAATCTGCATCAACACAATAAGCTAAAGCTTGTGATAAATTGAAAAGTATGATAACTTTAATACTATGTCAGGTCTTATTTTATCTTAAGTTACTTTCATTTCTCTGAATTCAATGAAATGTAGATAGTCTAATTTTCAGCGTTACACTCCTTTGACTTATTGTAATTTTATATCTCTTCAGATACATTTTACGTGATTACAGCAGAATTTATTTTATAGAAACATAGAATCATAGAATGGTTTGGGTTGGAAAGGACCTCAAAGATCATAGAGTTCCAACCCCCCTGCCATGGGCAGGGACACCTTCCACTAGCCCAGGTTGCTCAAAGCCTCATCCAGCCTGGCCTTGAACACCTCCAGGGATGGGGCATCCACAGCTTCCCTGGGCAACCTGTTCCAGTGTCTAAACACCCCCACAGTGAAAAATTTCTTCTTTATATCTAATCTAAATCTGCCCTCTTTCAGCTTATAATTGTTACCCCTTGTCCTCTCACTACACTTCCTGATAAAGAGTGTCTCCCCTACAAATGCTGGAGAGGTTTTTATTCTAATGCTTTTAGCCTTTCTTGCTGTGACATCTCTCACTACTCTGCAGAATTCTCCATGCTAGTCTATCTAACTCCCTTGCACTTTATCCAGTCACTCCCTTCATTCTCATATTCCCAGACAGAAAGTTGAAAGTTCTGGGCAAATCTGTTAGGAAGAAAGTGTTCTGGCAGAAGCCTGGAACTGAAAGATACATATATGTGTGTATGTGTATATAAACATATATGTGTGTATGCACATATGTGTGTATATATTTTAATGTTTGTTATTCCTGCAGCTGTTGACTCATGGATTGGAAGAAAGTAGGATAGGTGTGGAAGGCAGAAGGTAAAACTTAGAATAACTGTGAATTAATAGTTTAAGGAATTGGCCAAGAACTAGAGCAACTAAGGATGCAACTGAGCTATAACCTCCTTAATTTTTTAGCTTTAAGGGATAAATGACTAATTATTCCCTGGAACTAAACCCTATCCTGTAAGCTGCTATTAAGATTCATTTAAGAACATGATTGTAAAAGAGTCCACATTATCTGTAAATGGATGGCTTTTGAAAATAGATCAATACTTTCAGGGAATAGTGTCATGACTTTGGGAAAGCTGTTCCAATTGAAATTCAGAGGACCAAAATGTTATATACATGTTCTGCTTGTCTCAGGGTGCAAAAAACACTGTAAACACATAGAATAGGCAACATAGAGAACTATATAACGAACAGTATTTGTTGATACACCTCAAATTGTAAGACCCGGCAGGCACAAAGGGATACAGAGGATTTTAAAGTCATATAAGAGAAAAATTCACATAGATCCATACTTTGCACTTTAAATCAAGGGTCTTCTACAGCTATTGAGTTTTTCAGTCGAAGGAATAGCTTCTTACACACCTCCTTATGCTTCTAAATGAATTTTTTATGCACTTTTTCGTGCAACATCACATGTGATGCTGTACCTTCAGTGCTGTGCATCTCTCCACATATAAAGAAATACTGGATAAAATTCTGATGAAATTGAAGTTGATGAGAAGTATCCCACTGGTTTCAGGAAGTAAAGGTTTTAATTTCTTTAACCTGTATTGAAGAAAAAGAAGCCAGAGAACCAATTTTTTTTTTGACATTTTCATCTTTGGAACTCCAAGCAGTACATTAATGTGCCTTGTTTGACAAGTTTCTTCCTGTCTCTTGAAATAGGTCTCCAGAGCTTGAGCTGTGCACTTTTAGGAGTACGAGATCAGCCTTAGAGAAGACAAACCTCACAGATGCAGCACTGATAACAAAGAGTAGCTAGGATTTAGGTCCCAAGAAGAACATCTTTAACTGCAGTGCCCACATCAGTCAGCATCTGTGCTCAGGTGAACATTGTGTTCAGTTATTTCCCATGCTACGCTGCAAATAGCCCAAATCCCAGCTTTAGTCGCTAGCCATCAGCTGACTTATCTTCCCCTCCGTTAATGTTGGTTTTACACCTTTCAACAACTGTTCTCTCATGATCCTTCTCCTGAAAGTGAAATCTTACACTGCAAATACTATTTGCATCCCCAGCTTTCCTCTACGGAAAGGAGATAGGATCTGACTGCAAACAATGGCTTGTCACTTATTGTCTCTCAGCTTCCTTATAAACACACTGAAGGGCACTGTAGAAAACGGGGAGTGTGCTGTCCTCCTAACTTGTCAGTGTTCTTGCTGGAGGCATAGTAAGTTTGCAATAATATTTAGGCCACCAGCGTGAGGACAGCTACTTTCAAAAAAAGAGAATCAAAACCAAACCTATGTAAGGAGGAATAGGATGTAAAAATAAAAGCACACTCAAAAGCACTCTTCAAATAACTCTGAGGTTAGGAAAACTGATGGGATATAATAGCCATGAAAATGTTCCTTCTTCCCAGTGAAATGTCACAGATTAGGTTTTAATAAATGCTGATATTTACTAGGCAAAAAATTCTGGCTAGCATTATAAAATTCTTACTACATGGATGACCTTATTTGATAAGGTGTGGTTGCAGATTTACTGTGCTTGAAAACAGAAAGCCTTCTCTGAAGCTGTTTGGCACACATGGACAGCCTCACAAAATATGTACATTTTTTATAGACTAGAAGGAAAGACACTGTCTATTTCAGATAGCAGTTTTTTATTTAAACTATTAAATTTTAGGGTTTATTTGTTCAATATGTATTACAATAAACATTATTATTTATTTAATAGTTAATGTTTAAACTATTTAAATTTTAGGATGAAGAGAGAAGTCCCTGTTAACAACTTAAAGCCTTAATGTAGAAGTTACTGAATTGATTGTATTAGCAGTTCTATATGCAACCTGTTTAACTCTTTGAAATATGATCTAAAAGCCTGGAAAGATCAAGCAGTGAGCAGACACAAGATGGCAAAAATAAAAATAGACATATAAGTCTTCTTCACACAACCGTAACACTATAGTTGTGATTGTGATCTTTGTATTTTGATTGGGAAACATGATGTATACTATGAAAAAGTGAGCAGGAAGCTTTATATGTCTGGTCTGTCCAGCATTTCATCCTGACTCTTCCCCTCCCACTGAACACTATTTTCTCCAAACCTGACAAATACTGATCGCCATAGGAAACTTCTAAATTTCCATGTCACTAAAGTTGATTGAACAGGCTATCAAATGCCAAGGAACACTTTAAAAAATTAGGGCATACTTGAAACTTAAAAAGCAAAAAACCATTAGAAGGGATGAAAGAAATCTTTACAAGTTTTGTAGTCATTGGGCTGACAAACAGAAGGGCTTTTTGGTGTTCTGATCTAAAATACAGCAAAGCAGCAGGATCAATTAAATCCAACACTTTACAAATACTTGGGCTCTTCATTCTCTAAATGGCTGAGAGATTAGATTCTGGTTTTTAGCAATATCAAGTAATGCATAAAATAACAATCATCTATTTTTTTTCCTTACCCAAATTAGCTATAGAGTTGTTAGAGAAAACATGTATTAGGTACGCATAAGAACATTAGTGATGTTCAGAGACAAAATGCATCTTCAGAAAACACTATTTCCATTATTCCATTATTATAAAGGTTTTCTATTTCACAGTTTATCATATGAAAAATTTTCAATTTGCCAGACCCCATACATCATGCATACAGATGAACAGAGAGAATGCATTAATGAGGTAGATCACCCTGGAATGGATAGAACTGGCAACATCTGTAAACTCAGTTTTATAATGATACTGAATTTAAGAGTTATTGCACAAATCATATATAATTTATTTGTGTCCTTAGTGAATAATAAAATCTAAAAAGGTAAAATGTGCATATATTACATTAGAAGAATTACCAGTTCACTTTAATGCATCTCAAAATCAGTGGTCCCCCAGTGAATTGTAGATTTTCCAACACACACGACTGGAAAAATAGTTTTTATGGATCTTCTGAAACTACAGTTGATGAGCAAAAAGATTTTTTTTTATATGGGTTTAAATCTTCTAAACTATGAAATATGCAGGGACTGTAATACTTAGAGCAGTGTGTTTTACTGTGTATCGGTAAAAGATCAAATTAGTTTTAGAAAGCCTAGAAATAAAGTTTAGTAAAATCATTATTAAACTTGAATGCAGAGGTACAATATCATGTTCGCCACTGGAATCTGTTTCATAATGGCAGCCTTGAGATCAAGAGAGTGGGGTTCAGACCTTGCTCCTTTTTAAATCCTCACAGATTTGCAGGCAATCAGAGCAAACAGATTAACATCTCTTACTTTGACTTACTCACCTATATGTATGGATAGAAGATTTCTGCCCTGAAGGGTTTTATGGCACGAGTCATTCATGTGAAGTGTTGGGGGTGGGGGGGTAGGGTGAGAAGGAGGAATGTTTCAAAGGGGGAAGTGCTTTGTGTTGAAGTACTCTCATAAATGGATTATACAGTTATCCCCTTGAAAGTGGTCTTTGTTTCTAAGGTAATTTCACTTGGTATTCTAATCCTTTCAGGTGTTGATATTTGCTTTGACTTACTGAATCTGGAATAGGATTTCTGCATGCTTTGTTGATTTTTTCTAGCCATTAAAGCAGTCGGTGCCAGTGAACTGGCATAAAACTAGAGTTATCCTTCCCTGCTATTCCTTGTGTATTCCTGTGAAGCTCAGCAGATGCCTTCTGCAGTTTGCTTAAACTGTGGCTGCAGTTGCAAAAGCGTCTCCATGTGGAAGAGCTGTTTGGGAATCAGTTTCCATAAACAAGGGGTATAAAGGTGGTAAAGCTGTCTCCTTAGCTTATTCACACTGATTCCAGGCAAAGCAGGATAAATTCCAGGATGATAAACTCAATGTCCACAAAAGGTTAATTGTTATTTATGCTACTCATGAGAAATGTATGCAATAACTGTAGAGGAGCATGGATTTTATATCTACTCCAAAGACTGAGAACTCTGATCTTTAATTTTGGTGACTTTATTAAAATTTTCTAAAGTTATTTCTAACCCATATTTTTCATTCGTTTAATAACATGGGCTGAAGATGCAGAAGCCAAATCTTGAAAGACATTTCAATGATAACTTAGAGCATTAACAAAGGAGGTGAGTTGTGACCACAAAGCAATCTTTAATGCTGTATCTACAGCAAAAGCAATATGATTAAAAAAAACAGTAAACATTGAAAGCTAACAGTCAGAAAAAAAAATATTCCTCTTCCATGGTGAAAGGCCCCTCCTTTGCTAAAAGATGGCTAAGGAAAGTTTTGCAACTTTAACATTAATTACTTTGAAAGAAAAAATACAAGATAAACAAAGCTGTGGTAGGAAAAACTTTTTTTTTTTTTTTTTTTTTTTTTTGGGTTACAGGCTTCCTTGTTGTTCTCTGAAGACATTTTATGTTGTTTAGCAGAGTTTTGAGCACAACAGTCTTTTTAGGCAGCTTTCTATCATCGACCCTTAAAGCACAGCTATTTGGTGAGTTCTGCTTGCCTCTCTGCCCAGAGCCACACGTGGCAGCAGCCTCCCTTTGCAAGAGTTCAGTCCAGTATGTGAGAGACTTCCCGTATCACAAACTGAAAAAAAAAGTAGAAATATGCAGAGCATTTTCTGAATTGGCTTGTAAAGGGTACATTAGTGATCATGTCCTACTAAAATGCAAAGTAGATTCACAAGTGCATCCCTTTTTGTCACCCTACCATAGGAGACAGAAATTGCTAGCACAGGCTGGATAATTTGAGTGGCTGCATTTTTATTTTAAAGGAGGCAAGTGTGTGTTGGGGGAGCAGAGGTGAAGCTGTCAAATAATAAGTCATAATTATCGGAAGTTACTCGGAATTTATTCTTCCTCCCCTTTCTCCCAAGCAAAGTCCAAGTATGACATCATTCATCCTCTGCCTACCAGCACTGCACTCTTCATGGTGTTCTGACCAGCTTCTGCGTTGGGTTTGGTTGCTGCTAGGAATAGCAATCCCTTTATATCAGGGATCGTGAGGGGTGGGAAAGGAAATGGTAATGACTCTTTTAGGACAGTACAATAAGCAAAACTGAGAGGAAGTCCTTCCTCAGCTGTCTGACATTATTTTGACCTCGTAGAATTATATTTAGTTCTTCATTTGATAGACCTCAAAGCATAAACCAGACTCTTAATGTGAGACTTTTTGGTGACAGCACCGAAGTTCATTTTTCTTGGCCTGCACAAACATGGATGAAACCTTGGCTGTAATAATTGGCAGGTTTTAGGCCTTTGAATTCTTTGAACAGGGGGTTTGCCTACATTGCCATGTAAAGTGTGACACTTGCAGATTTTGACAGGCATGGGGACAGATGCAGATTTGATGCCAGTTATCCCTCAGCCAAGATTAATTCAACTAAGTTTCCTCCTTTGAAGTCCTAGAGAAAGACTACTCCTCTCTGGCTTTGGCCCTAGCACTGGCAGCTGACTTGTACCATCTCAGCAGAGGGAGCAGAGACATTGCAATTTTGCATATGTAATGTTAACTCTGTGCAAAAGTCTCAAAAATAAGGGGTAAAAGATCCTAAAATTCACTTAAAATTAATATGTTAATCAGTAGATAGCTCTAATAAGATATATTTCAAAATGTGTCCTTGATACTAGAAAGTAGTGTTTTGACAAATGATTGTTGTTTCTGGTACTGAACAATTTCACAGTCTTTCTGTGTTTAAAGTGCTTGTCTCTGAACAACATTATTTACAATGGCATCTATGAGGATTTTTCTCAAATGTGTCTGTAGTCACTATTAACAGCTGTATAGAAAGACTCCTTACCCTCTCAGCATTCTGAGAAATACAAATAAGAGTGGGGAAATGAGATCTAAAAAAATTCAGTAACTTGCTTTATGAAAACATTTGATCTTAAAACTGTATTTAGATGTCCCAAGCCTGAGATGTCTCACACTGAGATGTCTTTCTCCAGAATAAAGCAGACTTCTGCATGTACTTCAGCTTCAAATTGCAACACTAATCAGTGAGCAGCTTTCATACATTAATACTCTAAATGTATACAAAAGTGCTAACTACTTCGCTTTGCTACAGTTGAGTCAGATGCAGATAATATGTACTTCAAAACTGAAAAATTCTTCTCCAATATGCCTTTGTAGTAAGTAGTACTATATATCTACAACTTCATTAGCATTGTCTAGAAAAATACCTGTTTCTAAGAGACTTTTATAAGAGGCATACTAGTCTACAAAAGTAAGATTTATGCTCTTATTATTGAGATAGAAATGTACTTTTACTCAGCAGTCCAATTTATGAAGGAATTCTATTTTTTTTAGTGTGTAAAAAATGAGAGAAAAGAAGGAAAAAAAAAAAAAGAATTGCTGCATACACTCAAGTATGTAGTCCTACACAAGAAAACTTGAATGACTTATTCCCCTTAGTTTACAGTGATCAGATTGCTCATGCACTGACGTTGATAATCAGTAACACAGAAGAATGAACTCATTGTTTACCACCAATGTAGAACTCTGACTGAAGACACCAATTTCCCTGAATTTCCAAAAGTTAGTGCTATTGATGATTTTTTTAATTCACAACTTTTCTCTGTCCTCGTCACATTTTTGTGGATTAGTGGTTAAAATGAACTAAATTCAGAGTAGGTCAGCAGCTGGCTTACAATGCAGATACTTTTTGATGACAGTGTTGGTTTGTCACTGATATCCCAGACAAATCAACCAAGCACTTTAGTAGTATCTATTTTATAGAGAGGATTTGCTGAAACAGGAAAATACAAAACCTTGATTCCCACAGTGAAATGACCATCTACAATACATAATAAGTTATTTTTATTTTTTTTCCTGGTCTTCAAGAGCTGAAAAATTCTTGTTAGGTAAGTGCCATCATAACACCAGCCCTGCATTCAGTGCATTTTCTTTACTTTCATACTTTATTCTAATTGAATTGCAGCTTATTATAGCTATTTTAAGGATCAATACTCCTTCACGGGGGCAGGATGAATAAGAATCAATGTGAACACTTCAGATCCTTCATCAGGAATTGCTTCAAATAGAAGCCCTTTCTCTGCAGTAATCTGTGCAATTCCCTTAGCAGCATCAGTCACTGACAACAAGACACCTGAACTGCGTTTCTTTTCCTGTTCATTGGGATCTTTCGCTGTTACAGAGACTGATATTCTTTCTTATAAGGTTAGAAAAGATCCGTAATAGCTTTTATACTATTATATTTGAAACTCTAGAGTTCATTAAAACACTCTTCAGCTCCTTCACTTCCAGCCTCCTTGCTGCTTATGAATTATTCAGGGTAGATTTCACTTCAGGTAAATAGTTTGATTTGAAGGTTTTTTGTATCTGGATTTAGATGCACTGAGAAGTGTTAAATGCTCAGAATTTTAAGTGAGGAGAATTGCAGAGGTTCAGCTATTAAGATGGAAGACATTTGCTGTTAGTGCTCTGGGGCTGCCATTGAGATCTCAGTGCGGTGCTATTTGTCATTCTGGAGTAGGTAGGCATTATGATGCCTGGAGTATAAATCAGCCTTTACATGATGTCGAGTCCTGAAGCACTTTGAACACTCTAATCCACTTCTGAGTTAACAGAACATTTTTGGCTTTACAAGCTTTAAAGTTTCCCTTTTTATTTAACCCTGCCATCACGTTATTAATCATCATTATTTTAGAGAATTTTATATACCTCCCCAAATACAGTTCTTAATGCTTTGCTTAAAACTTGTGGTGCTGTCACTGAGATGAGCTTTAGCTTCAATCATCTAGAAGAGATGCAGTTTTGGCAAAACTAATTTTATTAATTCTCTTCATATAAAGAGGAATAGTGGTTTTTCCTACTAGCAGGCTGGGCAAGCCAGCATTGTTCAGCTGCTGTACAAAAGGATGCTGCCTGTGCTCTGTCTCCTTCACCCACTTTTGTGTAGTATCATGATAGTGATACCTCCTGGACAAAGCTGAAATGGAAGAGCAGCAGTTTCCACGTGGCTATTTTTACCATAAGTCTGCAGTCCAGTAGTCAATATTAGCTTAGCACAGCAAAGCAAACACTTTTAAATGCCGATTACCTTCTTTCATCTGGACAGCTAGCCCACATATAAAGGGCCAGTTCAGAAACTGTACATACTGTAAGATGCCAGTTCACTGAATCTCAGTTTCTGTTCTTGCACTGGCTGACTAGATATTTTAACCATCAGAGAGCATTTTGTTTATTACATATTGCTGTATATAATATTTTATAGAATTTAGTCAGACAGTACAACTGTGCAGTCAGTTGTTTTTACAGGTGGAGTTGTTAGCATTAATGAAGTCCATGAAAATAATTTTACCTTCCTGCCAGGCAGCACAGTCTGCATGCACTGGCTGCATGCCTTCATTTGTTAATATGCAGCCATGGAATTAGTGTTACAAAACAACCAGTTAGTGTGTGTGAACTGACAGTAACCCTAGTTCAGCTGGATATGTTAGTACCAATCTACTTCTGTGCTGTGCACTGAAGCCCATGCTGGCGCAGTGGTGTTAGGAACCCTCTGCCCTGCTGGTCAGCCTGGGGTGAGGGAGAAGAGCTCGCAGTGATATCATACTGGATGGCCATGTGTAGACTCACTCAGTTCAAGGTGTTACCGCTCACTTTGGAGCAATGCAGGTTACCCTTTCAATTCTTTAGTCTGTGGAATAGAGACTCCTGAAAAGGCACGAGATCACTGAGGACATTGTTGTCAGATTTGTGTATTTATTTAAAGCTACTTCTTATCTCTCATAAGGCGGAACAAAAATATTCCAGGTCTAATTAATCTAAATGATTGTAGCCCAAAGTTAAGTCACTGCTATCTCGGCTAAAAAGCTTCTTTTCCTATACAGCCACTCAAAGTTGTTGTTTTCATTAAAGTGCTCATGCTCAGTAAGGAAGTATGATAGTTCAGTGGCAGAGTGATTGCTTGTGTTAGCAGTAGCACATTGAAGTTATGTGACCTCTCATTAATCTGCACTTTGATAAGGTCCTGGAGTGGTAGGATTAATGACATTCCACTGTAAATTATTCAAATCCCTGCCTGTGCACTGACTAGCTCTTTGGAGAAACATGCAAGTGATACTGAATCTTTTACTGCCTTAGAGAATAACTACAGTGGTTCAGAGACAGAAATTTGCTCATCTGTATTGTGGGTCATGTGAATCTGCCTAAGAGTAGGCAGGATTTTTTTTTTTTTTTTTCCTGCATGTGATTTTACTTCTGAAAGAATTCTACTCATACAAAGGCTGCTCTTCCTATTCCCCCATCCTTTTCATTTCAGCTTTGGGGCCCCATACAGCATGCTGAGAGCTAAGTACCTAGACTAGCTAGGTAACGTTAACTTCGTTTGGTCCACAAAGCAATTCTGGCTGCTTATGTTTCCCTTGTGCCACGTCAGCTTCATCAAATCCTATTTTTCTTCTTGGCTCCCTTCTGTCAGCCTGTACTCTTCTGATCATTTTCTCTTCAGCCATATCTCATGCCATGCAATTCTTCTTACCAGCATTGCCTCCCCTGTGAGGATTATAGGCGCTACTCCTGGTGCAGCAAAACTACATGGATTTCATGGCCAGGACAACCTTTCTCTTAGAAAAGAAAAACGAGCATGTCCCTCTCACATTTTTAAGTCTCTTCCAGAAATTCATGGACCTGAATGTCAGAGGGACTGTTAGTATTTCTGGTACAGTCCTATATAACAGCTCATAGAGTTACTTCCTCTGCCATCTCTCTGTCCAGCTGAGTAAGCTGCGATTAAAAGGTATCCTAGATCAATTTACAGGAAACAATACATCTAGCAGTGGAGAGTTTTCCACATCCTTTAACTTTCATTGATTAAAAGTTTACCAAGTGTTCAACCGGGAGTCCAGCTCCTACTCATGACTCTCACAGCTGTTTCTTAGACATAAGAAAATAATCTACTCCAGTAGCATAGCACTCTTCTGCATATTGCTGCATACCATAATCATGTCTCTTGGAAATTTTTGCCAGGTCAAAAGCAAATCCTTATGCGTGACAAGTTAATCTCTTTCAAATATTCCACCTTTTAAGTCTAGAAGCTGAATACACTGCACTATCAGTGTTGTACACAGGTTCATCCTGCCTGAAAACTTCTGTTCTCTATATTGAGGAATTGTGTCATCTGTTGTTGCAGTAACTTTCTGCTGAGACTCTATGTTCAACAGAGGAAAGCTCAGGTAAAACCAATTGGAAATATTCTCAGAAAGGGAACTTCCTTTAGTGGAGTGCAGGGTCAAGCAACGTCAGCTGATAGACCTCCTTGGTTAAGAAGTGTTTTCTTCTCAGAACAGTACCATGCCCAAGTTCTATCGATAATTTCTACGGATAAGGAGTCCTTTAATTTGGCAGTGTATGGCCCTGAGGCTGCTGTGCTGTTCTGGGTGAGAGTGAGTATCTCTGCACGAGAAGGGATGGCTCCCCAGGGGCTCTCCCTCACATGTCATCACTAACTACCTGGGCATCTCTGCACCATACTTTAGCAAACATTATGGAATAATCCTGTGCTGAGTTGCATTTTGGTATATAGCATGTGTGCTACTTCTCAATGGATTGCAAAGCACCTGCTATCCCTTTTTCCAGTCCATGTCAGAGTGACACTAATGAAGAAGTTCATAAACCCTATCTTTACTCCCTTCCTTCCCACAACTTTTAGACTGTTAGCAATGAAAAGAGAAGCTCACTTTTAGTTCTTGATGGTCCATTATTACTGGAAAAAGTGATTAAAAATTTTCATTTTGCTGTGACAAAACAATCTTTAAAATTAACCATTTACATATCTAGAAGTTGCTGGTAGACTTGCGATAGCAGTGCCTTGGGAGTGTTTGGTGTTCTGCAACCCATGAGAATAACTGCTGTTTGCTGAGCTCATGCTTCTCAAATTACATTAGCCTGTTTTAACAATACAAAAAAAGATTTCAGGGACTTTGCTTGAAATTTTTTACGGCACTTTGCCTCTGAAACTACAAAATTGTAATGGCTTTTCATTTTGATTTGCTGGCAAGAAACAAGTTGACTGCCCTTTCTTTGGAAAACTTAAAGACTAAACAGAAAATTATTTTGCTGACACACCAAAAGCTTTTTGTAACTGAACTGACTTTGTTCAGTAATAAAAGTTGATTAGTATAATGAAAGAATGTTTTTATGCAAGCATCACACCATTGTAGGCCCCCAGCCTTCACTGAGACACTCAGGCCACACTCTGAACCCATTTGAATCAACAGGCTTATCCACATTGATACATAGTGCAGAGCAGAAAGCTCAGAGCAGAAAATGTCAGCTTCCAATTATTTCTCTTTTATTTTTTTATATGTCCAAATTAGGTAACATGCTGTTCCCTTCCATCCTCTCTGAAATGTATGCATGTGTATATATTTATGTAGAGAGAGACATATATATTCACATATAAACACACGTATATCTATGTACTTATGAATTATTTGTATGTTTTCAGTTTACTTTCAGCTGTCAGTTTCCTCTTATCTGGGGACCCGTGGCTGCTCTCTCACTGAAATCTCTTTTCTTCTCTCTGTTCCCCAAATAAATGGTAGAGTACTCTAGGGAAGATGGCCTGAGAGCTGCCAACGTGTCATGTTAACAACTACACGGCTGGTAGCTTCTAAGCAAGCTTCCTGAAAAACCAAAAAAAAGGCACTGTTATATTTCCCAGAGTACAGCAGGAGAGGAGGGAGCCATTACACAACCTATTGCTGTTTTCTTACTGAAACTCAAGAAATTACTGATGTTTTATATTCTAGCTGTGTACTAACCAGTATAAGCTTAAGCTAAAGAGCAATGCCTTGGTAACTGCCTGCTCACTGATGGTCTCTACTCTTGCAGCTTAAGATTGCTATTCACTTGTTTGTTTAGGCACTCTCTTTTTTTTCTACAGCCTTCTTTGTCTTCTGTTACTGAAACATTTAAATCTAAGATCTTGTACTCCCATACGGCATAATTGAGTTTAAATGTTAATTTTCCCAATTTCCTGAAATGTATGGTTAACAGGAGTTTCATATCTTAAGCAATAATGATTCTTTTCTTTTTGCACTGGAACCATAGAAAGTACTCATCCAGTTTTGAGTAATGGAAGCTACACTCTTTGCTTCACTATTAACACACTCTTCATCTTCTCTACCAACTTGATGAAATTCCACTGAAATCCCCACATAGCTTTATAGAAGGTTTCCATTGCCTGATGTTGTTGGTCACAGAGGTACCTGACAGTACTTACTCATTACTTTCAGTTCCTTTTTTTTCTTGAAACTTATCTTAGATTATTAGACCCTTCTTTTTTTTTTCTTTTTTTTTTCCTCAGACTATTATTAAAAACCCCTTCTACTCAGTCTGTCAGCTCAGAAACACAGAAATGGAAGGATCTCTTGGCTAACCAAGTCTAGTCCCTTGCTGCTGTTGTAAGAGCCAGCTCATACAACACCCTTAGCTAGCCAATGAAGGTGCTAGAATCAGTATCTCTTTTGCTCAAGGAGTTTTGATTTATGCAGGATTCTAGTCCTGCGAGTGACTGCAATTCCCTTGTCTATGTATCCTGTCTTTGGAGCCATTTGTGGTTGTGGTTAGTTTCCCTCTTCACAGAAAAAGGAAAAAATGTCTACATGAGCTTAAGAAGGCTTCTTGATGAAGGACTCTTAAGCCCATGAATTTATCACAACAAACATAGATTTTACTCAGAGGAGCTTGCCTTTCATAGACTTACTTTCTCCTTCTGCCTGTTGTAATGGGCTAGATGCACCATTGTCGTTATTTCACGCTTTCTAGGGGACAGAGCAGCTCTGACAGTCTCTGTAAGTGCACAGTGGATTTCTTTGGTTCTCATGCTGGCCATGTAGAAGGCTTCTTTAGATAGGGCTGTCAGAAGTCTGTGCTGTCCCTCACTGTGGGAGCAATTAACTCTATCATATAGATAACCAAGCTCGTAGAAATGAGGTATGGGTACCATTACATGCCCCTACAACATTTGTTTAATTGCTAAAGCACTTGTTTATACACTGCTTTGCTGGAAGAAAATGTATTAAACTGTAAAACAATGATCTGTCAGGTATAAAGCCTGCAACCTTGAGGGGATCATTACAGGGTTCAGATCAGAAGAATTTAAGAAACTTTGTCATACATCAAATGTCTGAGACCTAAGCTTCATCTTGCAGTTAGCTATAAGGCAGTTTTATGGACTGTCAGAATGAAGAGAGTATTTTCATATTTTTATCAGCCAGTAATTGCTTTTTTTAATCATTTGTGTTTTCTGTCTTCTTGAATTGCACTATATCATGCTATTCATAAGAAACTGCAGCATTATCATGTTAACAGGCATTGCTATGTTACCTCAAAGCATCTGATTTACTTCCTTGTAATTTTTTGGTAGAACAATGAAATTAATAAATTATGTTCAAACCAGTGGCAGCTTTGATGCTTTTTAGCTGGCAGAGATATCAACAGAAAATTTTATGGTAGATGTTGAGTATGCAAATATGTATAATGCAATGGAGGTTTAATAGATCAATATAATACAAAAAAGGAGTATCATTTGTTATTCGTTATGAAGCTAAAACCAACTGCAGAAGAGTAAGGAAGTGCTATACACAGGTAAAGATGAAAAATTATCAATACCTTGTAGCTTTCTCCTGTATGTTTCTTTCTGGACTAGCCTTATTTGCCACACGCCTATTTCTGCAGGCTTAGATATAGCCAGTGAAATCACAACTGATTGCTCAAGTTTATAGGAAGACTCAAATATGTAACTTGTTGCATGTTGTGACACTTGCATTTTAGAATAATTTCTGGAGATACGGAGGAGAAAGTTGCAAGGTCCTTTCAAGGTAATGGCCATTCTTCATCATTCCACAGGACAAATTTTAGCAAGGTTTATGATGTTTCAGTGGGGATTGAAACCAAGGTACCCTAGATAAGAGATATCACTGGTTGAAGCCTTGTTTAATTAAAAGATATTCATTCTTGCAAGTATGTGCCAAACTTGCATCTTAAATTTTGTGTGTGCAATATGTAATAGCCTATGTGTGTATTTGTAGTGAGATACACTGGTCTGCCATACATTTAGTGAGTTAGCCTCCTAATTTTAATTGGTGCAAGGCAAACTGAATAAATCTACTGCTTTATAATTTCTGATAAACCTTTGTGGAGTGTAAGCTTCTGTACTCAAGAGATCTGGCCCCTATTATGTGTCAGGTGCATCTGCGTTAACATAAGCTGTTGTTTAGGACTGAAAGTTCTTAGCAGTCTGTTACATTTACCATGTGTAACCTTTGTTGTCACAGAATCATAGAATGGCTTGGGCTGGAAGCAACCTTAAAGATCATTGAGTTCCAACCCCCCTGCCATGGACAGGGACACCCTCCACTAGCCCAGGTTGCTCAAAGCCTCATCCAGCCTGGCCTTGAACCCCTCCAGGGATGGGGCATCCACAGCTTCCCTGGGCAACCTGTTCCAGTGCCTCACCACCCTCTGAGTGAAAAATTTCCTCCTAATATCTAACCTAAATCTCCCCTCTCTTAGTTTAAAACCATTCCCCCTCATCCTGTCACTATCAACCCATGCAAACAGTCGCTCCCCCTTCTGTTTATAAGCTCCCTTCAAGTATTGGAAGGTCACAATGCCAAGTTCACTTGTAAAAAGTAGCATACTTTCTGTCCCTATGGGCTTATTAGGGTAATTATGACTCTGTAAGTAAGTTCAAGCTTCTGTAAAATAAAACATGATCTTAAGTCTAAACAAATTGTCTAAATTATGATTTTTTATTTAAGACCATTTTATTATGTGATTTTTTTTTAATACTGATTGTTCTAGGGAAGGCAGATGCAAAAGTTACTTCTACTAGGAAACTACACCTTCCCATACCAATGGTATTAATTTGTTCCTGTCCTCTTAAGGTATTAGACCAGAAATCTGTCAGTCCTTGAGATTTAAGTATAAAATACCATTTTCAAGCTATCTAAAGACGGATATTGATGCTAATGACCTTTGGAATGAAAGAAGGTGGTACGATCATTTATAGAGGAGGGCAAAAGATGGGAATATCTGTTTTATAGTGTGTTCTGTTTCAGAATCTGTTGGTTTAAATCCTGTCTGAAGACTTTAAGCTTGTTGTTGAAACTCCAGCACACTTCTGAAATATCCAAATCATTTTCCATGTTGGTCTGTCACTCAAGTATTGATCCTGGCTGCCTCTGACACTTTGAAATGTAATGAGATCACAGCCCAAGGTCTTGTAGCTGCAGGCTATTTGTTCCAATATCTCATAATTTTCCTGCTTGTTTTTAAAACTACCTATATCTATTTCTCATTTTAGGTCAGATGACCTCAGACCATCAAACTGCAAGCTATTGTTAAAATGAATAGTCCTTTGACTTGCACAGTGACTTTCTCTGAACTTTCAGCATTGATGATATGCCACTTTACTCAGTGTGAGAAATTTCCTTTGACTCTCTGTTTCAATTCTGCAGATAAAAGCTTTAAAAATTCATTACAGACTTTCTTCAATTAAAATTAAAGCAATCTAGATACAGCCCTGGTTCTTTTTACCATATTTTCCCTCTTCTACTCACAGTGCTTTTTTTAGAGAAGGTAAAACTCTCCAGAAATAACAGTAGTCAGTACCGGTATAAACTATCAATTCTGGGCTGGTAAATGATCCCAGATACAACTCATTCAAATACCTGTGGGAGGTAAAATGATAACTGGGGAATACTATCACATGTACCTGATCGGTTTTTGGTTCTATAAGTTTCTTGCTATGCTTTTGTAACAACCACACACATTGAGTTGTTTCTGTTAGCAGAAATCTACCTCTTCTACCTGTGAACGACTTGTACTTTATGACTTTTGAGAGCTCTCTGACACAGAAATTGGAGATGTTCCCTCTGTTATAACAGCACTCGACTGAAATGCTGCAGCTACATGGCAAGCTCTTAGAAGTGCGGGCATGGTTTTGGAGCAGGAGAACAAGCGTCTCTCAGTGAGGTTATATCAGACCTGTATAACAGAGACTTATTTACACAGAAACGGACCCTTTTGGATCTGGTTGAACAAACTTTTCCTGTGCCACAATATGAGCTCCCAGAAACAGGCTTCTCTGTAGGCAAAACCACTTCCAGCAGACTACTTATCATTGTCGTGGGGAAAGTAAATTTTCAGGCTGACCTAGAGAAGCTGGTATGTAGTTTTTAAGTAGCATACTCTGAGAAAATGAACAGATACACCTGATTAATGGATGTTTTTTATGATAGTGGGATTTTGAGTTGTTCTAGGAAAACTCATGAACTATCTCTCCATAGCTTGCTCAGAGGTAATTGATCGAGTACGACATGAGTATTGCTCCCTAAATTCTGCATGCTTGCTTTGGTAGCCATAAAGGATAGATGAAATTTGATATCATACTTAGACATTTGTACAAGACATGAGGGGTTAATGCCATTTTAACCAATGAGATATTAGTGGTCATTGTTTTGGATGACCCCTCCCAGGCTCTCCTGCCATGATTAGTGAAGCCATAACCTGAACACATAACCATTAAGAAAACAGAGCTTAATTACACACCTGTTAGTCCCAGGTACTTAGGTGGAGTGAGATTTTAGGAGCTCAAAGGGAATAAAGAATTGCTTAAGTTGTTGTTTGGTTGTCAGTAGCACAAATGCCATAGTGTAAGGGTGTGCAAGACTGTGCAGGCCAGCATGTGCCAGAATATTTTTGTCAGGGAGGGGATCCTTGGCATCCCTGCCTTCTGGAATTGGTTTTAGCAGTAATGAAGCAGTCCTTCAGAACAGTTGTATGGAAGCTAGTCTAGAGCATGGCCCTTTTTCTATACTGCCAAAAATGCAATGCTTGCTTAAATATCTTTGACAAGGGCATCATCTATGCTTTCATGTTTCACTTTCAAGATGAATCAGGAAGTGAATCGTGGCTGATATTTTCTTATGTATTGATTTGTAGCCTCTATTGATTTCTATCTGTCCTTGTGGCAATATGTGTTTGCACATTTTTAGATCGTGGGACTCTGTTCAACTAGAAATGATTGTTTTTTTCTGATTATTGTTTTTTTTCCTGTAGACTTTAGTACCTTAACAACCAGCTATCTTTTGTTATGTGAATGGGTATTTCAAGAACAACAGCTCATATCTCTGTAATCAGTTTTCGAAGTATTTGCTTAGAAGTATAATGTAGTGCAAAACCAATAACCATCACCATAATCATAAGCCACAGTATATAGAGAGTGTCCATTCATATTGGATGATGAACTAGCATCTACAGCTACTCTGCTTGTTCTCTTGATAGTCTTGCACATGTGGTATAGTTTACAAAAAGGCTAATTAAATAATTTCTTCCTCCAAATGAATCGAACCTGGTGAATGTTTGACTTTGGGATTTACTTTCCCAGTGTGCTAAGAAAGCAATTCTAAATATTTGTGGTCAGTGCTGCATTTTTACCTCTTCAGACTAAACGAAAAATGCTGTGAAACACGCAAATGTCATTATTGACCTCACTTAGGTCTTTGACCTGACCTTGTTGAATTCGCATTCATTAATGACAGAAAACAAAAAACTTGAAAGTGTTAGGGTCTATCAAACTAGTCCAGCCTAATAAGGTTTCTGATGGATTTTGTATAGATTACAGAAGACTGAAACCCACAACTAGCTAGAAGTTAGTTACTGGCAGAGCAACATTTGCCTGTGGTGAATTTTCAAACAAAAACTTCACACTTTTTTGTTTTTATAACCTGTACTAACAGAAAGTGGCAAAATATAGTTTCTCATCACTTAAAAGAAGCTTGTGTGTTGCCACAGACCTTTCATGGAAACCAAAATTAACAAACTGTTCATAAAGCATAAGAAAAATCAATTATCCCATGTCAAATAAATGATTAATTTCCCAACAATTTGCTGCTTTTTAATTAAAAACAACCATCTTCTTGGTCATCAAGCATAACTGAGAAAACCTATTACTACAAAACGGTCCTAGGGAATTGTTTGTTTCTTCACGGGTCCAAGCGCTCTTGCAGAAATAAAATAAATAAATAAATAAATAAACAACAGTCAGATGTCTGGCTGTGCTGAGAGAGAAAGAAAGTATAAATTTCAGCATAAATCTGTCCTGCATGCCTTCTGTGTAATGTCTGGACCATACATGTAAGGAATAAACTATTTTTCACAGACACTTTGCACTCCTACTTACTGTTCTTAAACCAAACAAGTAAGGTGGAATAGAAGTTGGATCCGAAAATATTTCCATAAAGTAATCTTATCTACGCTACAAGATTAATAGAATAAATATATATGTTATATATTTATTCAGGCTCTAGGAATACAAAATACATGACTGCTCTCAGCCTTCCTATGCAGTACAGAGTAGAAAAAAAACCCCATGCAATAAAACGGTATTAACAAATGAATTCATTTCCACAGAATGTAACTAAGGCCTTGGGCATTTTTGTTTATTTCCCATTTCTAGGATTAGCCAGTATTAGAGCGGGAGACAAATTAGTATCAAAACCAGCTCTTATGTTTTTATCTTCATTTTATTGATCCTAAAAAAGATCAGTGTATTTGTAGTCAAGGGATTTAGAAAGGTCCTCTTGGAAAAATCTCACCTTTTGGCTAATATCTCATAGTCAGCATGGAGGTTACTAAAACAATCATAAGAGATATGAATGTTCCTTGTACAGGAAGAACAAGACAGGACCTTGAGCTTATTGTCATAAACTCATGCTATTTATTAGAGGAAATATTTCATTTTATCTAAGACAGTGGAAGAAAAGATGTCACTGTGTTTTTATGGTTTTCTTACTTCATGGGAGAGAAGAGAGGTGAGGGAGAAAAGAGACAGGAAAAAGATATAAAGGGGAAAGAAAACTAATATAAGGAAATAACAAATCCTTCTTTATCACTGTTTAATAATCTGATATTGGGGGTTTGGACAAGATGAGCTCCAGAAGTCCCTTCCACCTTCAACCATTCTGTGACTTTCTGTTTAAAAGTGAGGGGCAGAAAATGAAATGTATAATTTTCATTTTATATGACAATTTGTTTTAAACTTAATTTTTCCTTTACAATGTATTGGTCTATTCAATAAGTATTCCAGGTCAAAGACATGACACACATTTAAGGATACTGAAAATATATTCAACTTGTATATTTTCTGGAATGACTCTAGTTAACAGAAATACAAGTAGCCTACTATAATGGTGTATTTTAATCTGTTTCAGAAACATCTGCTATTAGCTGGTTTTGGCTACAGGAATAGGCAAGCCAGTGGTCTAAATCAGTATAGCAATTTTATTAGGACCCTACAATATAGAAGCAAGGTGAGAGCTGATGTCCTTCAGATTAGGTTACTTTTTGCATGTGTTTGACTTCTTCCCCATCTCCTGACTATGATAAATTATACAGAGATGGTTACTTGAGGGTTTTAAAGATGACAATGAAATAAAACACATATACTTTGGTGCAACATGAGGGGGATAAGCTCATAAAGGTATATTCTGCCTAAATTCCCACATTTTGTCATATATAAAAAAGGAGCAAGAATATATGGGATGAATTGAGTGTTTCTTGTCAGGACAAGGAAAGTCTCATTTCTAAGTCCATATACATAGACATTATTTTTCTTCTGAGTCAGAGAACAATGCAGGCTGGCTATTGAGGGGAGTATATGCACATGTGTTTATACTGTTTAGTAAACAATATTATATGAAGAGGAAGCTAGCAGCTGTCTTTTCTTCCCTTCTATCCATAAATCTGCCACATCACTGAATCTGACAAAGTGAAACTCTCTAGCTTTCAGTTTGTGCATTACACTGTTGCCAAACTTCATAAAGATATTTTATGGCCTGTTGAAGTGCTAAGATGCTAGACTTCATGAAAAATGAAGTCTCTAAATGGATTTGAGCTATATCACTTGAGTAGTCTTGAAAATGTCACTGAGAGCCACAGCTATTAGTGACAGCACTGTGGAGAAATCTCACCCTGCTTATGACATAGCCCTGTTACAAAATATCCAAGCACATGATGCCACTAGGGATGAGCAATTTTAACCCAGACACAAAATCATGGCATATAGGTCCAGGCTGCTTGGGTTGTTTAGGCTTCCTTTGTATGGCAAAAAGAGTAGTGGCACGGGCTTTCTTACTCCCTTGGTCTGTGCAACAGGTAGGGTATGAAGTATGGCTATCCATCAGCACAAATTTACTGAAGTGGGAGCTGCCGTAGTCCCACGCTTTCTATTGCTCTTGCTCAGGCATTCTTATTTTTTGTTTGTACAGATACTGATTCTGCACTGACAAGCAAGGTGTTGCTTCTGAAAGATGTAATCAAAAGGTCAAATCCCCTTTTTCTTGAATTAGCTTCTGAAATTTCCTTGTATGCAGTCACATGAGCAGCAGGACTTTCACAAAGGAAAGGTGAGAATGCACATTTGAAGAGGCAGTACTGTGACAGTCCCAGTATATTTCACCTTAAGCACTCTAAAACCTCACTAGTAGTGTCTCTGTTGCTATTTCGTGGTCTCATGTCCCATCAGTCCAAGTCATCCAGCACTGATTTCCACCCTACCATCCCACAGGTACACATTGCCAACATGCAACCACTGCCAGAACTCTAACTTTGTAGGAAATTCATTCAAAGTTCATCTCTACAGGAACATACAAAAAGCAATAGCCCTCTCTGCACTTAGACTTAGCAAAATAATACACTGATCCAACAAAACAAAATGTACGTGTTCATTTATTTTTTTCCCTCAAACCATTTTATGGTTCAAGTCAGTCCTCCAGTGTGCACATGAATCCAATTCTTCCCTTACTTTCCTGTAGGGAGATTTCTACTCTAGCATGTGGACTCAACCAATTCCAAATTTGCCACCCAGCTGAAACATATTTTTCCATCCTTGCCTCCACTCTCTCCTATGACTGGTTGCAGACAACTTTATTCTAGATTCTTCAGTAATCTGTCAAATAACAGTGTTGCTGAGGTACATTGCTGCTTTACCTGGGTTTCAGGAAGTGAGTTAGTAGCTACCCCTGAGTCCTTTCACACATCACTAGGGGAGATCATCTGCCAAGCTAAACATCTTAGTTGCTTGGCCAATATCAAACTTCTTGGGAAGCTGACTTTCCTCTGGCATGGATATTCTTTTATTAAAATGAATAACGTTTTCTCTCTTAATTTGATCTTGTTTTAAGAAGTTCTTTGTTTAAGTGATTGATTGTGGTGGGCTGACCTTGGTTGGCTGTAAGGTGCCCACCAACAGGCTCTATCACTCTCCCTCTGTCAAGAGGACAGGTGGAGAAAGTATGGTGAAAAGCTCGTGTGTCAAGATAAGGACAAGGACAGCTCAGTAATCACCATCATGGACAAAACGGACTTGACTTGGGGAAGATTAGTTTACTGACAATTAATACCACAGTAGGATAATGAGAAACACAAACAAATCTAAAAAAACTGTCTCCCCACCCCCTTCCTTCTTCTCATCCGTCTGGAGCCAGCTGGAACTGGGTCTGTCCAATATGAGGCAGCTTCTGATGCCTTCTTGCAGAAGCCGCCTCTGCAGTCCCCTCCCACTACCAAAACCTTGCCACATAAATTTAATACACTGGTCCAAGAAATTGTAACAAGAATAATAAAAAACTACTTTCAGTAAGATCAAAAAGAAAAATACTAAAATAGTATTCCAGAAGCCCTCCAATTTGGTTTAGGATCAATGGGTCACTTAAATTTAACATTAACTGAAGCCATAATTCTTTTTATTTTTGTCAAGCTACTAGAACTATGAAAAACCTTTGGAATAGAGTTCTGTTCCCTTCCTAATTAGGTGAGTAGCCCAGTCCAACCTAAATAGTTGCCGACTCCCCCAACACCCTTCATCTTAGGTCTATGCAGCAACCTAAGAAACAGAAAAAAGTATGTGCATATGTTCTGAAGAGCCAAGGGAAAAGTGTTTTAATTTCTCCTGAAAGACAAATCTAAAATTTCTTCTTCCTTTCCCGCTGTTTCAAAACAGGTTGCTGTTAGGTTCAGCTGAGGAGGAGTGGAAATTCTGCATAATTTCCACTGGTAGAGGGTGACAGAAGTTTATCTAAACATGTGAGCTGTTCATCCTCTTGTCTGCTAGAAACTGCTCTCCTAACAGCCGCGACAGCCAAAATGGACATTGTCAGTGTATGCCACTCCTTGAAAACATCAGCTGATAGGGTGGTAAAGCTGTCAGGAGGGGCAGACTTGAAGGGCAGTAAAGTGCAAAGAAAAGTTAAATCTGAAGGTCTATTGGGGTTGTTACTGGCAGCTTCCACAGAACAGTGATGGCTGATGCAATGTATTCTCTTCATGGTTTAATGTTTAAGCAAGAAAAGCCTCACATAAATGATGAGGTAGAGGATGTCCAAGTCTCTAAGCATAGTCCTGAGTAAAGAATTCTGCAGTACTCTAAACTTAAAGCAGTAGTTGCTATGACCATATGCCCACGTGCCCGAGCCACTCTCCATCGTATTTGAAAAATCCCTGCGCCCCGGTGCCGGAGCCACTCTCCATCGTATTTGAAAAATCATCGCTGTCGGGCGAAGTCCCCGGTGACTGGAAAAAGGGAAACATTACTCCTATTTTTAAGAAAGGGAGAAAAGAAGACCTGGGGAACTACAGGCCGGTGAGCCTCACCTCTGTACCTGGGCAGATCATGGAGCAGATCCTCCTTGAATCCATGTTAAGACACTCACGAGACCAAGAGGTGATCCGAGACAGTCAACGTGGCTTCACCAAAAGCAGATCTTTTCTGACCAATCGGGTAGCCTTCTATGATGGAGTGACGGCATCAGTGGACAAAGGAAAGGTGACTGATGTAATTTACCTGGACTTGTGCAAAGCCTTTGACATGGTCCCTCACCACATCCTTCTCTCTAAATTGGAGAGGTATGGATTTGAACTATGGAATGTTCAGTGGATAAAGAATTGGTTGGCTGGTCACAGCCAAAGGGTTGTGGTCAACAGCTCTATGTCTGGATGGAGGCCAGTCACAAGTGGTGTCCCTCAAGGGTCTGTCTTGGGACCAGTGCTCTGCAACATCTTTATCCACAATATAGATGATGGAGTCGAGTGCACCCTCAGCAAATTTGCAG
>NW_010102959.1:0-40184 GCF_000699245.1 Pterocles gutturalis
CCATCAAATCCACTTCCCTCCAATTTGGCTAGAATGGAATTTGGCTGGAATGGCTAGAGAATTTTTTTTTCTTCCCAGCATCTGCATAAAATGGAGGGGATGGTTTGTTTTCACATTACATACGATGGGCTGAGGTACAGAAAGACTTAAGGTCAAGGCATCTGCTGCTTATGGCTGCACAGGGTGAGGAGCTGACTTTGTTCCTGAAGTGCTGAAGGACTGTGTCTGCTGTCCTTGGCCTCCTGCACTTTTTATGCTTTTCCATTTCTCTTTGCTATGAGATGGGGACTGAGAGGGATCATCCTGACCACAGAAGGTGTTCTTCAAGATGCAGCAGGGCTGCTCTGATCTTTTCAGCCAGCTTTAACTCAGTTCCTGACTCTGGCTGCCTACTCAGCAAAATCTCCTTTTTCTAGTGCTTTTAGACTATATTTCAGGCTGAAGTGGCACTTCCTGTGCTCAGAGGTCTGACTCACCCTGTCATGTAGCTCTTGGTGCTTCAGCAAATGCTTCTTTCATATGAAGGTGGCAATCTGCAGTGACAGAGATGGGGGGGGGGGGGGGACACCACTTTGGAGATTTTAAACTCTTCCTTAGCCAATTTGAGGCAGAATGCAAAGGTATCTAAACCCCCCCACCTCTACCTCCCTGAAGCAAAAGCTCATAGCCCAGGCTATAAAATGTTACTGAACATATGGAAACCTGATTGATATTTACACAAATTGTACGATGGCCGCATCAGATCCTGCTCTAAACCTCTGTGAAACACCAATCAAACTTTCAGAGGAGCTGAACAGCTTTTCTTGTCGCTTGTGGCATCTGCTGCCCTTCAAGCAGGAGGGGTGGCACTCGGTGATCATCCAGCAATGGGGGTGGAAAACAGCTGCCAGGGCTGGAGGCAGCTATTGAGACGTGCTTGGAGAGGAAGATGCATCTGCCAAGCAGGCAGCTCATCTTTTCCCTTTGTAGTGGTCCTGTGTTTGACACAGCGTAAGTTGCTCATGTTTTAAAATGCCTGGCAGGCTAATAGCTTGAAGGATTCAAAACAGGAGTGGTTTGAAGCCTTGAGGTGGTTTAGTGACAAAGCAGACACCTGCCTGGGAGTGCAGTTCCTGTACAGCCCAGGTTTGGGATTATTTGCAAGCTGAGTGTTTTGTCCGTCCCTTGCCCAGGGGACACAAGGCTCGGCTGCCTTTTGTTTTGCTCTTTCCTTCCCTAAAGAGGGAGGAACAGAGGATGCTTCCCTTGCCAGAGTCCTCGCTGACCTCTGCCCAACCCTCTGATCTTACTCCACCCTTGCTCTTCTTCCAGAGCCTGTGCTGCTCCTCTCCTGTCTCCAGCCTTCTCTGTTTTCAGGACCCACTGCTCCTGTGCTCTTATTAAGCCAATTTCAGTGGGTTTGGGAAGTGAATAAATAGTCTCCCTTGCTTGGCTTTTACCCATCGGTGTCTTAATTGCATTAGGACAGTGGGGGAAAAACTCAACTGTGTTCTCTGAGCTGTGTGCTTGAACTGTTTTGCCCCCATGTACCTCCCATCTGACCCACCGAGTAGGAAGGATGGAGGGACACAGACCTCTTGTGACAGCTTCCCTGGGGCTGCAATCCTGCGTATGGCTGAGGTAGAAAAGCTCAGATCATAGATTTCAGGCTGATTTTTTTTTTCTTTTTTTTTGCTTTGCGGGGTTGTCCACGCTCTCCTGGCACCAGGGGGGCTGTCAGCACCAAGTGGGCTCTCTGCTTTGAGGAGAGGTTATGGTGTCCATCACGCATTCTGGAGGAACCAAGCCCCTGGTTTGGCACTTGGTTTGGGATTGAGATGCTTGCATGGGGCTCTGTAGTTCTTCCCATGTCAGCAGGCACCCTGCCTGGCTCTTGTCCATCCCTCCAGGACACAGGCTGCCCCTCAGTCCTGGCACATCTGCCAGCCCTTGTGCAGATGTTTCATACCTGGTGGTGCCCGTGGTGCCATGCTACTTCAGGCACTGCGTTCAGGTGTCTCCTTTGCTTTCTTCACCTTGCTGCATTCTGGCTGTTTTGAGCATGCTTCCATCATGCAGGGATGGAAACAGCTGCCTAAGCTCCACCAGCAGCAGAGGACATCACCCTTGGGTTGTCTGGCTGGCTGGCAGGCTAGATGGGGACAGCAGCAAGCTGGATGCTTTTTGAAGCCTTCAGAGCACTTCTGATAGGACTGATTCACACTTATTCCTGTCTGGCAGGTAGATAAAAGAGGCAGAGATCAGGAGAAGGATTAATCTGAGTGTTTTGGTGGGTTTCCTACGTCTCAGATAAGCAGCTCAGAAGTCACCTGAAGGCTTGAAGCCCCCGCAGCCCTCCTGGGGAGATGCCATTGCTCGCAGCAGGAAGCTCTGCAGCCCCTGTCCTGTGTCACCGAGTTCCTGTTTGTGGCCTCCCTGCTCAGGGCTTGTTTTCTGTGGTGGCGAGCTGTTGGCTCGAGATACCTCCGAGACCGTGTGCGCTGCTTTCAGCTGCTGCCGCCTCTGCATTAGCTTATACGAGGCTTTAAAAAAAGCCATCAATATTTTAGTTTTCATTCAAGACTCCACTTGGAAGCTCACCCTTTTCATTTTGCTCTAGTGCCTAAAGCAAGCTAAAGAAATAGATCCCTCCTGCTTCAAATTAGGCATGAAAGACTTGTCAGAAAGAGGGGAAAGAGCTGCTGAATAATCCTGGTAATGTAAAAACTGACATTGTATAATGTCCCTAATTCTCCTAATTAAACATGATACACGAGCACGCCACAAGAGTCCTCCAGCTGCTTTGTAATAAAGCGTTGCAGCGAACCAGCTTGCTGTCGAACGAGGCTAGGTTCAACTCTAATTAGAAGCGTTGCGAAAGGCTAAGGAGTTGTCTGCTGTAATTAAGAAACTTGTCTCGCTTTCTTGGTGCTGCCGCCTCCTGTGACCTGCTCCTCTGCCCTGTGGGGAGCTGTGGGTCTGTCCATCCATATCAGGTGTCTCCTTGGAAACATCTTTTTTTTTTTCTTTTCCTTTTCTCCCCCCCCGCCTCTCAGTTTCAAATTGCTGAATCGCAAGTGAAGTGGCTCCGCTGCCTCCAGCTGATGAACCTGTTGGGTTCGGGGAGGGCTGGGGTGCAGCTCTTGCTTCTAGGTTGCTGCCTGGCTTTTTTTATGGTTTCCAGTCAGAGTTTTCATCCTGTTTGTCTTCAGATCTGAGAGAAATGAAGTATTGACTCTTGACTTTGCTGCTCAGGCCATTGCCTTGGTGAGCAGGCTGGTGTGTACAGCCTGTGCTCTTGCCTCTGCAGCAGCCATTTGGACACACACCTGCGAGCAACCCGAAGTGTGCTGGAGCCAATTGTTTGTAATTTTCAGCCCTCAGTAGACAAGGGAATGAGAGAAGCCCCTTGCAAGGCCCCGGCTGCCGCGGAGGCCTCGGCGGCCATGATCGGTGGGTAGGCCAGCACCCCACAGCGCCGGGCCCCGGCCCCCCTAACCGCCCTCCCCATGTCGTCCACAGGGTACCTGAAGTGTGACACGGACGACGGCTGCGAGGCCAAGGAGGAGACGGGGGGCGAGGAGCTCTTCGACGCGGTGAACTCCTCCATCGTCTCGGGGGACAGCATCCGCTTCTTCGTCAATGTCAACTTGGAGGTGCCACCGAACGCCACCGGTGAGTGTCACCCCCGAAGCAGGGTTCTTCCTCATCATGAAATCTTGGAGGGATTTTTTTCATTTTCGGAAACCTAGCAAGTCTGGCTGCTCAGCAGATCTTCAGCCATCTGCATGAAGCATCCTGACACCTTTTTTTTTTCCTCCTTTGTTTTTTTTAAAAGGCCTCGAGTTTGGGGCCTGGGGCCTTGATGTTGTTCTCCTGTGCTGTTGTTGATGGGTTTTTTGGTGCGTGTGGTCCCTGCAGATAACTCAAACGTGGCTCTGGGGCTTCCCAAGGTGGAGGTTTTGGAGGTGTTTGGGGTTGTGTTTGTAATTGAAATGCTGGAGGTGAGTCGCAGCCATGGGTTCGCAGGCCAGTCGCTCCTCTCCAGCAGCAGCTGGTAAGGGAGGAGAGTATGGAGGGAGTTTTGATGTTGGAATGTGCTTTTTGGGGTTAATCCTTCTGGCTTGGAGGCAAGCAATCCCTAGACCTGCTGTGTTGAAGCAGACAGCAAAAACGAGGAGAAACCTAGCCTGTTGGATGCCTCTGATGGAGGTCAGGCCCCTGCAGCACAAAGCTACATCCACAGTGCAGGGAAGGGCTGTTGTGTGTCATGATCTGTTCATAAATACAAACTGCCTCCTCCAGGTGAGGGCCCAAGTGTTAGGCTTGATGACTGTGCAGTGGGTGTTGCAGGTGGACATGCCTGCCCAAAACTGTGCTTTTTGTGCCCTCCCTGCCAAGCCAGCATCCTTCAGAAACTTCACCCCACCTGGGGAGCATGATGGGAGGGGGTTTCCAAACAGCCTAGTTCCCACAAATTGTGAAGGTATCCAGCACGCTTGCTATTGAGGAATAAAATCCCTGGATAGCTGAAGAGGTTGATTTTGCCTCTAGCACACCGTTTTAACATCCCCTGTAATGCATGTGCTGAGTGTTGAAGGAGGAGAGCTAACAAAACCTGGCTTTTGTGGTATGTGCCCAGAAAAATGTAGCCCCTCTGGGACACGGCAGCAGCTTGGGTTCTGTCCCGGCAGCTGGAGGCAGCCTGGAGCCTGCCTGTGCGGGCACTGACTATTTTGGAGATTACACGTGAGGGCTCTGGGTTTTACTTGGCATCACAGCGTCAGACAGTCCTTTAAATTTGCTGGAAGTTGTTTTTAGAATACAAAAAAATCCCAATTGATCTATAGTGAGCAATTATTGGAAACGGTGATGCAGAGTAAGAGGCATGGCCTGGACCTCTGCTTGACTACCTTGAAGTCTACTTTTTGAATTGGAGCAGTGACTTTAACTTAGAAATAATATCAATTTTCAAGCCTGCAATTTTACAAATGCCATCTTAATTGAAAGATTTAAGGGGAACTGTAGTCTGCTATGACAAGTCTGGGCTTAATGCCGTGGGGTGCATTGTTTGAGGATGAGGAATGCAAGTGCTGTGGATTCTTCTGTGTCTGAAGGAGCTGACTTTCCTTATGTGTCCGCCTGGGCTTTTTATAAGTGTTTTCCCTTCCATTCAAAACAGGACAAAAAAGGCTTCCTTATTTCCCTCAAGCACTGATGTTTGTGACGGTGGTATTAGTTGTATCCTTTTTCTTCAGCTGAGATGTTTAGGATTTTTTTAAGGGAAAAATGGACTTTCTCATGTGCTGGAGTCCCCTTTCCAAATGCAAGGATGGAGGTTTTAAAATGGACTTCAGGCAGAAGTCCAGCCCAGACTTTCAATAAGGGCAGGTGTGAAGTGAGATTTCTTTGTTGTTGTTGTTCCATGACAGCATCAAAGTGGTCCAAGTAGCCAAAATCCAGGTTCTGCTCTGTGAGCATTGGCCACAGGATTCCTCAGGCTCCAGGTATTCGAGTCATCTAGCCTGCCAGCTCTTTCTCGGAGGTGCTTTTGCTGAAGCATCTTCCAGAGCTGCTTTTACAGACACTAAATCAGTCTCTAGCTACGGAGGGCATAGCTGATCCTCGTGGAAAGTTAACTTCTCAGGTGGTTAAAAGTGGCTGAGATGAGCCCCTTAAGCTTTTCTACCAAAAGTAGCCTGAACTGCTGAAAAAAATACTTTCTTCACAAGCTTTCTAAACTCTTTCCAGAAATGAGGTTTAACCATGCAATGGCTGAGGTATGTCTGGGAGTATACTGCTCCTTGTTCAACTCTGCAAGGGGACATTTTTCAGAAATGCCCTTGCATTGCTGCTGCTCTCTGGGTGTTTTGTTTCATGCTCATACTTTGTATCCATGGCACAAAACTGTGGAGCTGAGCACTTGCAAGTGCTGGTCTCTAGCAAGACAAGCTGGAAAGAAGAGAAAAAACCAAAACAAAACAGGTTTTGTCCAGGCCATGCAAGATCCCCCAAATGCTTCAATTCCAACCCCCAAGGGAGCTAGTGTCCCAGGATCCTACAAGATGGTCTGGTGCTCTTTAAGCGCAGTGAGAAAGCAAGTGTGGGAATGACAGCTTTCTTCAAGCTGGGTGAAACCTCAGTTGAGCCAAAAATCTTCCTTGTTGACAGAGGGCTTGGTATTGCCCTCTTGTGTCATGCAACCCCTTGCAACACTCGATGGGGTTTGGGTGATTGCTGCCTGGCCAGAGAGGGAATGGCTATGGGCCATCTTCTGCAAAGAGGGATTTCCAGTACTGCTTGTGTTGATTTGCTCCCTAGTGTCAGATGCACTTGCTGCATAAAATACATTTTTTTTTTTCAACCTCCAGCAGGAAAAATCTCTGAGGTGACTTGAAACAAGATAAATAGCTGCTCTGTGATATCTGGGAGCCTCTGTATGCCTGTTCCGAGTGTCACAGTTCGGTCTTTTGGCTAAATGTGATGTCCAAATTCTCCTGCTGGAGACCGTTCCTGGTGACCTGCCATAAGGTTGCTGCCCACCTTGGTGTAGGGATAAAAAAATCCAAAAATTCCTTCTTGGGGAGGGGGTGAGGGGGTACCTCAGGGGCTGGGTGCTGGCAGGCAATGTAAGTGGAATTACAGATGCAGTGACAGCTCTGCCATCATCCTGTCGAGCTGTTAATCTTGGTATGATGGATGTACAGCTCACTACGAGCATAATTGGATGCACTTTACAGTAATTCTCTTTTAAAAAGATCGCTGCGTGGGATTAGACATTGAGCCAACAAAACGTAGCATGGCCCATAAAATTCCGACAATTAACCATTGTCGTAAAATG
This sequence comes from Pterocles gutturalis, assembly GCF_000699245.1. Classification (NCBI taxonomy): domain Eukaryota; kingdom Metazoa; phylum Chordata; class Aves; order Pterocliformes; family Pteroclidae; genus Pterocles; species Pterocles gutturalis. The sequence goes on from NW_010102959.1 coordinate 6,821, forward strand.
CTGGGCTGCACGCGCAGATGTGTATAAAACAGGATAGCTTGAAGAAATGTAGGGTTTGAGGTATGGCCTATCTCATTTTTAATTAATACTGGCTGCTGCTGCATGGAATACTGAGCCCAAATCAGTGCAGGTGCTCAGGCATTAAAATGCTGCTCAGTCTTGATGCTGGAGTCCTTTCTCCTTGGTGTTCTGTTGCTTCCTTGCACTATGTGATGAAAAGATTTTTTTTTTTTTTTTTGGTCTGTTCTCTGCCTCTTATCCTTCCAGTTTAGGTTTTGGTGGCAAGGCTTCTGTTTTCAGCAGGTGTTAGCTCTAACATGTGAAAGTGGGTCTTTATCTGTTTTGGACCTGGGATCTGCATTTTTGGGGGAGGATGAGGGATGGTTTTTAGAGAGACTGAGACTTGTACTTAAATCACAATAAAGTAAAATGTTAGGTCTGTGCCCTGCTGTATGTATTTGTGTAGGAGTCAGTACTGCATTCCTGTCCCAAATCATGTTCCTTTTCCCTGCCACCCCTTCCCCAGGTCAGAGAGGGAGTCCCCACCAGATGAGCAGGGACGTTACCTTCCCTGTGTTGCAGGTGGAAAATCCAGCTCGATGCTCTGGTCCCTAGGAATTTGTACCAGAGAGGGTGAGGAGCATCATTGAGTTTGGTGTGCAGTGGAGGGGACCTGTCAGTTCTGGGGAGACCTCTTTTCTCTCCAGACTGGTGTCCTACAAGCCCTGCTTTATTTTATAGCTGCCAGGTTAGCTGTGCAGTGGCTTGCAGGCTCACACATGGCTTGACAGCTGCTTTCCTAGTCTCTCGCCTAACTAGAAGTGTATCCACCCTTCTGTCTTAGTGACATCTGGATGTGAATTTGACTGTCCCTTTTTGTATTTTGTACATGGGCTTTTACATAATTCTTCTAGAGCTTGGGCTGCAGGAGTACATAGAATCACAGAATGGGTTGGAAAGGACCTGCAAGCCCATCGAGTTCCACCCCCTGCCATGGGCAGGGACACCTCCCACTAGCCCAGGTTGCCCAAAGCCTCATCCAGCCTGGTCTTGAACTCCAGGGATGGGACTACATGCCTGCATCCTTCCAGCTTGTTCCAGAAACATCAAATTAAAGGATTCAACCACTTGCTGCTTTGTCTGCAGCATGCTTGGAAATAAATCCCGGCAAATTAACACACCAGTTCAGTTGTTGCAGTGAGTCTGTGAAGTGGATGAGGTTGCAGCCTTGCTGCTCGTCACAGTGCTCTGATCTGCTTGGCAGCCTCCTGTAAATCATCCAGGCAAATATTTTCATCATTTGGACCTCGTTCTTGCAGTTTGGGGTTTTCAAATAATTCTTTGGACCTCATTCTTGCAGCTTGGGGTTTTAAAACAACTCAACTTTTCCTTTCCCCAGATTGCAATAGAGGGGTTTCCATAGGATTTTTTTTTTTCTCAAACTTGGGCACAATTTATCAGGGATTTGTGGAGCTGTAGCTGCTCAACTTTTGCAGTATGCATTGCCACTTACTGCTCATGCTCGTGGCATTGGCTGCAGAGAGGTGCTCTAAGTAGCTCTTGGGGGCGGGGGACGAAGGCAAAATCCTGATGGCAGCAAAAAGCCAATCAGAAAGCAGGATGTGGCTTTGTTGGGGGGGGAAATAACGGAACACATGCTTCAGGAGAAATTAAAGCCTGTTCCACCCTCTGGACAATTGATCATTCGCAGATACAGAGAATCAACAGTTTCCTGTAATCCGCTCCAGCGACATGCACGTGCACGCCCGCCGCTGCCGCAAAAACAGGGTGTACTAACTCCTGGCCCAGCCCCTGCCCAAGATGATTTTTTTTTTGTCTTTAAGGAGACGAGGAGAAATGCTAGATGCTGGCGCCAAGGATATTCCAGGGAGAGTAGCGTCCAGAGACAAGTGGTCTGGGCCTGAATGGGTATCATTCTGCACACAATAGTCACATTTCCTCACATTAATACCAAGGTCCTTTTTATGTCTTGAGGCACAATGCTGACCCACGCGTTCCATCTGATAACTCCTGTTTTAGCAGTTTGATGTCAGCGTGGGATGTTGGGCTCCTGAAGCTTCCTATAGTTTAATGGAAAGTGGATACACCGATTGTGTGGCGGTGGGGGGGGATGACCTCCCTCCGAATTTCCTGACGAGGGGGGTTTCAAAGCGGTGCTTACGGGGGGGCGGGGGGGGGGGGGTTGGGTAGTGCAAGCAGTCCTGCACAAAGGCAGCATTCTCCCTTTTAGGTGCTTCACCTTGGGTTTGCTTCAAGGGCAGCTTCCCCTGGGATTTTGAGTCCCCTGTCCCAGCAGTAAACATGGGGAAAAAAAGCATCTTTTTGCCCTGCCCCAAACTTAATGACAAAACCTATTGCAGCTTTAAGAAAAAAACAAAACAACATAGAATCACAGAAGGGTTTGGGTTGGAAGGGACCTCTAAAGGTCATCTAGTCCAACTCCTATGCCATGGGCAGGGACACCTCCCACCAGCCCAGGTTGCTCAAAGCCTGGCCTTGAACCCCTCCAGGGATGGGGCATCCAGAGCTTCTCTGGGCAATCTGGGACACTGTCCCATCACCCACACAGGAATAAACTTCCTCCTAATATCTCATCTAAATCTCCCCTCTCTTTTAATAATAAAAATCCAAGAGTTCAAACCTTAAACGTCACGCCAGATCCTTGATATTTTCCTGAGAAAATAATGGAAGAGCTAACATAGTATTTTACTCTGATTTATTAGCCTATTTACCATGCAGTGTGTGCACGTGGATCTAAAGTAATATGCACTGACACCTGCATGACCAGAAAAGTTCCTGCTCTCCAATTTCCACTCCTGTATTCCAACGAAAATATAATCTTAAGATGCTGTGGACATCCACTGCAGAGCTGCTGCTCTCCAAAGACTTTGGTGTCCTTTCAGGTGTTAAGGGCACTGCTGGGGACCTGGGATGGAAAGAGGATCTTAAGTGAAAGGAGATCTCGTAAGGCAAAAAGGTGAAAAGCCTTAAACTTTGGCATATGACCCTCATGGGTTTGTTTTCAGGGCTGCCTTTGCATAGAAGATGTCATTATATAAATGGGGCTGGAGGGGAGGCAAGGAAGGGATTTCACTTCTCTGGGTTGCTGTCGGGGATGTTATCTAAAGGGCAGCGGGGATGAAACCGCTGTGGAGTATAGCAAATAAATTTCCTGCTGCGTTTCTTGCTTCCAAGTATTAAATCTCTTCGCTCATGTCAAAGCTGGGCAGGTCCTGTTCTTCTGCACATGGTGGGAAAGAAAAAATGAAGGCATGCCACAGGGCCCTGGCAGGGCTCCGAACGGGCCGACACAAGGCCACGAGTGTAAGTCTGATGTTGGCAATTTATCGGTGGTGTTCAAAGTGAACTCCCAGAGAGTCGCTCGTAGCATATTCGGTAATGCTGCGTGCTTCATAGCATGCGTCCTAGAAATTCGGGATATGTGTGTCGCCTTGATGTGGCTGCCAGGGGACGTTGGAGATGCGTTGCTGACTTTTTGGTTTTTCCCCTGGGCAGAACCTGGAGCCCAGCCTAACAGATAAGGTCAGCCACCCCTGGCAGCTCTCCTTTAACTATCTGTGAGGACAGAGACAATAATGCCCGTAGCTAGCTAGCTTGCCTAAAATAGACCTTTGGAGCTTGCTTTGTCCAGCAAGGAGGACCACAAAAATAGAAATTAAAATTTTACGTGGTCCTGACCTCTTCTTTCTGTTTAAGTATGCTTAATCCTGACATTCAGGTGTGAAATCTAGTTAGTTATTATTTACTATTATTTACTCTCCTGATAGTGAGATGTAACTGGTGATTGATGGATAGTTTCTTCCTTGTCAGTAGAGGGTGAATCCATGATTTTCTGTATCTGTTTTGTCCCTGTGAAGGGTTCCTCCCTGGAGGTGCAAGGGTCAAGAGCGTTGCATCTTTCCAGCTCCTCCATAACTGGATAGAGGCAGTGATAGTGTCATGAAGGAGGAATAAATGGGTGACAGGCTGCTGGTGGTTGGTCTTGGACTTTAGCCAAGCCATCTCCCGATGGATGTGTCATGGGTGACCTCATGCAGGGCTTTATCCCACACAGTGGGTCCCCCCGCAGTGAGTAACTGGGTGGTACATGAGCCAGGCAGAAGAGCACTTGGGAAGTCTCTGTGGTTTTTTTTTCCCCACATTTTTCATGTTCCAGTGGATTTATGACTATCCCTGACTAATGCTACAGCACTCCAGTAAGCCTTTAAGATAACACCAGAACTGGAATTACCATATCCAGCTGTTTCCCTTCCCTGCATCAAGCCTGAGTGGCATGTTGCTTGGATGAAATGATGAGTGAGTCTCTGGGCCCTCCAAAGCATCACCTCCATACCCAGAACAGCTTTTTTTTGAGAAGTTTGAGAGATCCTGGTCCAACAGCTGTAATTAGATGGTTTTGCTTGTGCTGATAAAGTAGTACACGGTGCTCATCCGAGATGAGTACCTGAGAGAGCTGTCAGCAGAGAAGATTGATACGCGCTTGAGACTGATAGAGGAACCAAGAGCTGCTGTGTGATGAAAGGACAACCCAAATTTCTGTGTTTGCGTGCATCCATAAGGACAGACTGCAGATGTGCAGATACTTCTTTTTAGTGTGTGCTTGCTATTGGTCAGGGTTGCAGATATTTTTTGTCTCTCTAGAACTATTTCTTGCAAGAGCTGAAAAACCAAAACATGTTTTCTCCTCAAGGAGTATTTATGGCTTCCGAATCTTTCAGCATACGTTTGCATGCGTAATTAGGCTGCAAGTTGAGTAAGTGAGCGTTAGAGAACTACGAATGTAAGAGCCTGGAAAAATGCTTGATGTTTCTGGTTTATTTGGGTGCTTGCTTTTTAATAATAAATAATGTTTTTTAGATGAAACAGCTTGTGTTTTCCAAAAGATGTGTCACAAGCAGTAATAACTGGGACCATTGTAGCAGCGGAGTTGTCTAAATTATGCTTTTAATCACATGTACAGCATCCAAGTGAACTTTGGGAGAAATTGGGTGATGTAACCGAAGCCTGTGAACCATCTTATTTTGTTAGTGGGAGATGAAGGCTGTCCTTTTCTTCTTCTTTACTGCGGTCAACTCTGCTCCCAGGTTGAGTTGCAGCCTTTTAACTCCACTGCAGACTTGATTTTAAAACTCCTATTTGATGAGGGATGGTTTTGGTTAAAGCATCTTTCTGTATGCAAAAAAAAAAAAAATCTTTCTTTTTGGTGTTCTGGTGTTTTCATGTGAATTGCATCCTCACTTTTATTTTTTGAGAGTAGCAGGTCCGGGCTTGTAGGTGCCTGTCTGTTGTCAGTCTGTGAAATGGGATTGCAGCAGTTCTTAAAGATTGAGAGTTGGAAGTCCAGATCTGGAAAGGAACCAAAAAAACCTTGTCTGAATAGCTGTAACTGTGTTACGTCTCTGTACTTTTCCACAGCTCAGCCTCTGGAAAAGTTTTTGGTCTTCGGTGGGTTTTTTCCATGCTGTCGCTATTCTCATTTGAATGAAAACTGTTCATGCGCTTCACCTATCATTTTGGTAGCAGGTGAATCTTGTAGGGTTTTTTGGGGTGTTTGTTTTGAAGGTGAGGACTTGGAAGGAGAAGGATGAACAGCCAGTACCTGTGGTACTGGCGATGCTACAGGGATGCTGCCATGGATGCAAGCAGTATGGAGAGGGCTTGTGGCAAAAACAACTGTGTTTTATTTTTCTTTTTTTAACTTAAAAATTGCTTCAGTTACCCTAAAAAAAGTTAATGCTGGTGCTTGGAAGTTTAAACTGGGAATTTCTTGGGTATCCCCATCCCTGTAACTCTGCTCCATATTAAGTGACTTTTAATAGTCTCTAAACAGCAGTTTTCTTTCCCAAGAGCTCCGTTGCTTTATGCTTAGATTTATGGAGGCAGTGTGGTGAGTTGACAGGACATTAATGTGCTCGTCTTCGAGTCACTGCGTGTGATCTCTCGCAGCCGGCTCCCTTGGAAGTGCCTGGGTGTTATTGTTGACTAAGGAGGGCAAGAATGGTTTCCAAGCATGTGTGACTCATGCAATCTTAGCCTCAATCTATCAAGCAACAATGCATTGGATTAAATGATTACCTAAAGGATTAAGAATTAGATTTTTTTGGGGGGGCGGGGAGGTGGGGAAGAAGTAAAAGTGAAAAATACATAGGGAATCTGAAAAACAACAAAAAAATGAATCTGGAAGACACAAGCCCTAACTGATCAGATAAAGCCGAAGGCTGCTTCTGCACTTAGTTTACACTTTCAAAATGGGAAATGTTACAAAAATTGAATCTCTGCTTTTCTCTAGAGATCATCCTCTGCCAAGAAAATGACACTTCACCTTGTTCTGAGCCTTCTGCTTGGTTCCTGCTACCTGTCGGGTACCTGCAATAGTAACACTTCTGATTTTATTTTATTTTTTTCCCCTTTCCAGCTGAAAATGAAAGTGCTGGCTGTGTGTTACTGCACACATCAAGGAAGGTAAGTCGGAATGCTGTGTGATCAATTTATTATTTTTTCACCATCTAGAAGCAGGGAAAAGGATCTTGAAACACTCTGTGGCAGTGGGGAGGTGGTTTTTACTGGCCAAAACAGAAGGCATTGAATTCCTCCATCTGTCTTTAAACGTAAAAAGCCATGTGCTACTTGTTCTCCAAACAATTTCTCTGTAATTCTGATTGTTCCCCTGATTTTTGTCCCAGACAAATCCTTGATATGTTAATTCATCACTTTCTATTCTGCAGCTGCCTGCAAAAAGGGGTCCAAGTACACATCACAGAGATTCAGGCTGCTGAGCTTCTCTGGAGCCGAAGGCAGAAACACCCCGTAGACATTGCTGTGATTTGATTTCCTGTTTATTCCAGCTAATCAGATCTGCCTTCACGAGGTTCAGCAAAAAGGAGTGAATTCCCTGGAAACGTGCAGTCTAGGAGGACGATTGGGAAACAACGCTTAGTTTATGCTTGCTCTCAAGACCGTAACTCAATAACGATAAGGTGGAAATGCAAAAAAAAAAAACCCATCTCTAAGAATGTATTACTCCAAACTTCTGACTCTGAAAGTATGCAGAGAGGAAGTAAGTTGGTATTTAATACCACTTGCAGTCTTGGTGTATAGCACATGGCGCAAGACATAAGTTGTCTTGACTCCTGCCTCGTCTGCTGGCTAGAGGGGCTGGCTGGCTGCGTGAAAACTTGTAGCATCGCCGATCCTGGGAAATCAAATGTTGCAGGCTTTGAAGGCTGTAATTTGGGTTCTTAAATCTGTGTACTAAGGCCTTGGGGGCTTTTTAGAGAAGCCCAGAGAACTCTTCCCTGCTTTGCTTTAGACTTGTAAGACACCTCAAATCCTGGAAAAGGTATTCCAGCAGGCTGAATTATTAGGGAGAGAGGAAAAAGCATAACAGCTTTAATAGTAGAAACCTTCCTCAAGTTAAAAAAAAAAAAAAAAAACACCCCACCCTCAAAAAACCAAACCTACCACCAAGAAAATAATTGAACATTGTTTGATATTAAGTCAAAAAAATTAAAATAAGCTCTTCTGTGCTCAGGAATGGAAATGTCTCCATCGATAACTTGTCTAATACTGGTGCCAAGGTTCTCAGAGCTGTACACACTTGACTGAAAGTAACCTAAGAACTTAATCACTTAAAGTGCAAATTCTAAGTCCAAATGCAGGATCTGCCTCTGATAAGAAATAGTTGGAAACTTCTAACGCATAAATGTCTCTTCTATTTTATTTTTTCATTTCCAGAGCTGTAGAATTCCTGCTTTTTCTGGCCTTATAGTTCATGCTTAAGCATTTTGGTGTGCCATTGAGCAATAAATAGCAGAGAGCTAGCATGCTTTAGCAGGGCTTGAGAACATACCATTGCCAGTTTTTGCCTTCAGCGAGGACGAGTGGAAATTTTGTGCTTCAAATGCAAAGAAAATTGGGACCTAAGTCACAGAGGAGATGGCTCCAAGTGTCTGGGAAGGGGGAATCGCTAGCAGGAAAGTGGACAGGTCGGAAGCTTTGTCTGGAGATGTTTCCCTGGTAGGTTGCCTGGTAGGTTTCTCTGGTGGTAGCCTGTGGTTCTTGTGTCCTTTTAGGACTGCTGTATCTGAGGCAAGGTGCTCTCTGGCGTGGCACATGGTAGGCATGGATAGGGAGAAGCTGGTTTGAACTATTTGATCACCATCCTGGTGTGTTTGAGGGAATTGCTCTGGCTGACCATGGCCACAGTACAGGCGGAGCTCTGCTCAGGACAATCTGCTTTTTGGACATCCCTTCTCGTAAGGTTCTTTGAGTGTCAGGAAACAAGTAGGTGTCCTGACAGGAACAGTTCTGTTTGAGCTGTCCCCGAGGTGTTCCTGTAGCCATGCTTCCACTCATTTGATCTTGATTTGTCTCAGGGAGTGATGTATTCATATCTTTTCAGGGTGGCTAGTTGCCTTGCAATGTTTAATGTACGTATCTTTCCCAATGTTATGGAAGTGATAATATGGACCAATGTTGCCCCTGTTTTCTGCAAAGGACCAAGAAAATAAAACAAGACTGGGGCATGGAAAATTATTTACCCAAGGCATTGCCTGAAGCCTGTGGAAGAGCTGGAGCTGAATCCTTATGATTTGTAGTAAGCTGCTGACAGTGCTGTCTGCCACAACAAGCAAATGGTGCTGTCGTGCACAGTTCACTGGAGGACTGGTGTTGATTGAGATGATGTGGGCAGATAATACCCCTTTTCTGAACACCTTTGATTCATTTCTGCTGTCCCTCAGCTACCCCTCAACTTTTTCCTTCCAGTCTTTTGCTTCTGGTGGCTTCTCTCATGTGTGGGTGAAGTTGGTGACACAAAGCTACTCTTGCTTTTTTGAAAGCTCCTCAGCACTGTGGCACTCCTGATGCTCTTAGCCTTCCTCATCCCTTCATGGGTGCATCCTCTGCCATCCACCTCGTTAAATCCTTTATAGATCATTTGGCCTCTTTGCTGGTTGAGCCTACATCCTAGGTTGGATTCTGCATGCCAGCCAAGCTGAAACAAACTACCTTTGGGAGATGGCTCCTGGTCATATGGTGACCCCATGAACGCCAGTGTTACAGATGGTGATAGGTGTGTTCACCTGCTCTCCTGCAGTGATAATTTGAGACTGACTTGGCCACTTGAAGGTCTATGGTCTCTTTTAGGCGGAGTTGTAATGTAGCTGTGTCGCTGTCTCCTTTCCTGAGAGCAGATGGCGACAAAACCTTTGGGGAGGTGGGAGCTGAAATCCTTCAGAGAATCTTCCCCCTCAGGGATGCTGTGTAAGAAGTGATTGATGCAAAGTAAAACAGTGCTAATTGCAATGGATGTGTACTGACAACTTGATAGTTGCTGTGATAATTACAGTAATTAGTGAGATGTTAGCATTTTTTCCCCCCTGTGTCTAGGCTATAAATGGAAAAGGTAGAGAGGGTATGTGTGAGAGGAAGGGATCCATGACTCTGGGGGATCTGGGGTGGTCCTGTAACCTGGGGTGGGGAATGTGCCAAGGTGCTGGTTGTAGAGGCAACTTGGTTTCAGACTTGTAAAAGCAATTCAGAGCCTGAGTCTAACAGAGATTAAGGGGAGCTGGGGGTTTAAATGTTGACATTGTGGTCCTCAACATCATGAATTCAAGCCTGGCAGGCTTCCTATCAGAAAGAAGATCCACATAAAGTGCTGTTTCCATTTCCTCACTCAATCTTAAACTGTTGAAGGAGAGAGGACAGGACTGTCAGTCCTTGAGCAGTGCTGTGAGTGTTAAGTGTGTGCATGGATTTCCAAGGACTGTGAAACGGGAATGATGCATTTGTAGTTTGATCACTCAGTTAATGAACTTCACAGCTGACAAATACAGAAAGGAGCTGAGATTCTGTAATAAAGCATGGCTGTTTCTTCCGTCTCGAGGCCAACAAGTCTGGGACAGACAGCAGAAGGAACCAGCAGAGTTGAGACAGTATCAGCTTCTTCTCCCTCGCCCCCATCACACATTGAGTCAAAGCTAAATGTTGTGAACAAAGAAAGCAAGTTTCCTTGGGAGTGGGAACAATAGATATTTAGGAAGTGTCAAAAAAGATGATGAGCCAGATGGCATTCCCCGAGTCCCTCTTCAGGCTCCCTAACTGTGAGCACTGGGGAGAGATGGTTCCCAGTTTGAGAAGAACTGGGTTACATTGCACTGAGATCTATGCTGGTAATTTTTCATGCTGCTGAGCTCAGAGTCCATTTCTTCCAGATAACTTTTCCCATGTTTCTGTAAACTTCTTTAATTATTTATACCTAAAAAGGTTTTTAAATGTTACCTTAAGCGTTTTTGCTTTTAACTTAACTCATGTGCTTTATCCTAAGCAAAAACCCTAATTTTTTTAGGTCTGTTTGCTATGTCAGGGTATAAATGGTGCCTAAACGTTCACCTGTAGTGACTCTGTTCAGATAAGACGTGAAAATGCAGGTCTTCAGTGCATTAATAATATGACATAAAACTCATTTCTTCTATAATGTTATCTGAATGGTCCAAGTGATTCCAGAATTGTTGGTTTGGTGGCAGTAACTTCAGCAACTTGTGCTTATGAAGTGTTAGGTATTGCATATAGCTGTCTAACACTCTGACATCTTCTTAACACAGTACCTGAAATTAAAGAATTTTGAGGAGGAAGTCAGAGCCCACCGGGACCTGGATGGGTTCTTGGCCAGAGCCAGTATTATCCTTGATGAAACAGCCACCTCCTTGGATGATGTTCTTCGAGAGATGCTGAAACACTTCGCTGAAGATCCTCAGAACATTGAGCCAAGCTGCAACTTTGAAAAAATCATGAGCACTTTATTCACGGATTCAGGGACCCCACGCGAAGGGAATGGTAATCAACTCTTGATTTGATTTTCCTTGCGGGTTACTGTTGTTATCCTTTCTATAGGTGGTGTGTTGAACACTCACTAGTGCGTGGTCCCCAGACTTGCATGTTGCATGTGACACGGAGTTTATTTTTCCATGTCACTCAGGCTGAAGGGTTTCATGTCTTCAGAGTTTTTATGTTTTGGTGGAGTCTTGCCCCTTTGCCCCTGTTTCATTAAGATGACACAGTGGTGTTCTCTGGAGTGAGAAGTCTACAGCACTGGAGTGTCTTGTCTGTTTGGGTCCATTGGTGTGCTTGTCCTCAAGCAAGTGTCCGATGTTCTTCAGCAAAGAGATGCTTGCCAGGCTCTCTTCAGAAATGGGTCCTTTCCCTTGTGATTCTCCGTCTGAATTCACCCAGGCTGGGCAAGTTTGATTGCTTTGAAGGAGTAAATTGTTGGGGAGGGCTGATCCTTTGTGTTGCTCTCAGCCCACTGGAAAGGGTGAGAGGCACTTTGTTTTCCTCCAGAAAATCACCAAGGGTAACCCTAGCTAATGTTGTTGGCTCATGTGTCACTTTAAGCTGTCAGCAAATGTCATAGCATAGTGTAAAATGCTACCTTTTAGCCCAAGATGTAAAGAAGCTTAACTAAGCATTGTTTCTCTGTAGGCACCCATGATGTTTCAGAGTCAACAGGAATGAATATACAAACGTGTACATCGCACCTCAAATGTAACTGTCACAGCCTGAGTGAATTTGTTTAACAGATATGTCAAGTCCTGAGCATGTAGTAAGCATGTTCATGCTTTAAGTTACTTCTTGCTACCTGTCTTAGAGCTTCATGTTTATAATCTCTTTAATTGAGGCTTTCTGCCAATTAAAAAAAAATTAAGCAGTGCTATAAAATAATGAGAACAGTAATTAAGAAGAGGGGGAGAAGAGAGCAGGGGAATCAGAAGACAATGCCTCTTCTAGTGCTGTCTGTGTGTGTTGAATGGTGCTCATCTAATAATCTAATACTGCAGTAGGTTGATGTTGGGTGGAGAAAACAGTTGCTTTTCCAAGCTGTGAATAGTTTAAGGACAGAATTCAAAAAAGCATCAGGACAAATGTTTCTGTTTTTTTCGGTTTTTATGCTCCCCCCCCCCTACCCTCCCACTCTTGCATCAATCCACTGTGCAGATAAGTAAATATGCTTGGTATTAGTGCTCAGTTTCCATTGGAAAGGAAATGTTATTTGCAGTTGAGAACCAAACATGGGCAGCCTGTAACGTTTCCCTCTCTTCTTTTCCTAGTTCACCTCTTATCAGATACGATTCAAGGGGTCACAGCGACAGTCACAGGGGTGCAGTATCAGCAGTCCTGGCTCTGTATCATGTAAGTACCTCGGTGAGATTAGCAGAATCTACTGGCTCCTCAAAACTTGTAACTTTTCTTGCTGCTGGGAATAGCAGTTCAGAAGGTCCTTGTAAATCTGGATGGTGGTGCCCTCTGCATCTATGCATCCTGGCCCTGTGGGGTCTCAGCGTTGGGCTCCTCTTCTTTGCAAATGGGTAAGCAGCAGCCAGAGCAGACATGACCAGTCTCTGCAGGGCGTTAAGCTCTTGGATGCTATCGAAATTGGGCGTTAACAAGATAAGAATGGTGAAAAACAAAACAACAAAAAAATCTGAGACAAAATGCTAGTTACTGAGAAATGTTAATGAGAGGAACTTCTGAAAGAGGCAAGCAAACTGGTTCATGGGCTGCTTTGTCTGCCAAAGTCTGGGAACTTGTACCAAAAGATTTCTTAGGTCCTTTGATGAAAGCATCTAAACTTTAACTGACAATTGAAGTCAGAAATTCCAACACTATTCAGACACTGATTACTTTGTCTGACAATTAATTCAGACACTGATTAATTGTCAACACTGTTAAACATTGGAGCAGATCCTTAAGACAGTAGGGACTCTGTCACCTGGGATTAATGAGACATGGTGGCTTTACCCCAGCTTCCACTTGACCAAAACTGGGTTTTGAAATTCCTGTCCCTAAGTCAGTTATGTTGGGCGAGTCAAACTGTCCCCTCACAGAGGAAGGCTGGAACCTGAGTCACTAAGCCAACCAAAGCACTACGATTTGACTTCTGTCTGTTGCTTTATGCATATGCTGTCTCTAAGTCAAGTTGTCAAGAAATATGTTAATTCCCAGAGAAATTACCAGGATATGTTGGATAGGTGCCTAAAGGCTCAGAGAGTGCGTGCACATATTTTAGCCTTCGCAGCCAGTTTACTAGGACAACTGTCACAATAGCTTTCCTTCTTCTAGCGGTTCTTCTATTACCCTCTGCTTATGGCTGGAAAAAATGTGGAGAATTCTGCCTTGGAAATAAATGATTTAAAAATAAACAACAACAAAATAAACCCCAAATCCTAACAAACAACAACAAAAATCAACCAAGAGGGCTTTTGAGCAGTTTTCTCCCCTTTGGATGCCACAGGTAGGATAGCAGCAATAAGGGTGCGCACATCCTAATCTAGGAAGGGTAGAGGGTGGAAGTTTCTGCTGTGGTATGTGACATGGCTCTATGGAGGGCTTTGGAGGTTGACTTAATAACAAAGCATTCTAGAGGTCATGATACAAATACTGTGATTATAGGCACGAAGCTGAAAAGGGTAGGTTCAACCTTTCCGTAGGAAGTGTGCCAAAGCTTTAACTGCATCCATGTGAGTAATACCAGCTTCCATGACAAGACAGGATTTGAAAAATAAGCTTACAGCCTGAAGGTGTCTTGTGCAAAACTTTCCTTGTTTCTTCCTTTTGTTACTCTGAAGAGGGAGAAGAAAGTGGTGGGAAAGCAGTGATGAGTTATTAACTATAATTATCTAATTATTACACTGTATTTCTGCTGTAGCTATTGTGCAACAGATTGTGAACCATATTTTTAGATCTTGCATTTCTCTTGAAGTCAGATTGCAAAACAACTTCCAAAACTCTGAAGTAAAAGGAATTTGTTGATGAAAAAACTTTCCATATGAGTGGGAAGAACCTTGAAGATATCTGCTGTCCTTTGTCCTTGCATTTAGTCTATAATCTTTGCAAAATTTTAAATTAGCATTGCTCTTTTCTTTAGTGGGTGAAATAGGCTTGAGTATCATGATAAGATTATATAAATGAGGAAGAGCAGCTCAGAGATATGGTTTTGGTAGTGCCGCTTCTGATATTAAAGCCAAAATTAGTTTAGAGTCAGAATGAAAAAAACAAACTTGTGTAGGATTTTCACTGAGTTGTGCAGAGCCTGGCTGCAGAAGAGCATTCCTGGTGGACACTAAAATTTAGTTCCCTCTCTTCTGTGCTGGAGAAAGGTCTGCTCTTTCTTATCTGACTTATCCTCAGTGGTAAGATTGGTGGGGAAAACCTGGGGTGAAATAGGTATTCTGCTTCTGTTGGCATCGGTGCTTTCCTGACAGTTTCAGTTCCTTGCTAGCCAGGTCAGAGGTACCATATGGATCTGGGCTATAGCCACATGACAGAACAAAATATTGGGGAATTAAGATCTCGAGGTTTTAATGTTCCACTGAAGTCCAGGAAAACAACTGGCAACTGGCTTCTGATTCATGATAGGCTTGAGGGCTTCTTTTGTCAAGAATGACCAAAGCCTCATCTTGCTGAAGCCACCCCAGGGTCCATAAGTTTATGGAAACCTTGAGACTCCTTCATTAAAATTCTGGGTAGTCGAGAGCAGTCTGGTACTGCATGGTCCACAACCAGCAATACTCAGCTCTAGAAGGATGAAGGTTGCTAGGTATTTGTGTACATGATGATTTTCTAACTAGAAAGCAAATATTGAGAGTTACATACTAGCTTCATCAGTCAAGGACAGTCTCATACCTCAGAAACCAGGGGCACAACTCCTCCTATTCACAGTGTTTGCCAGAACAGCGAGACACAAGCTGGCATGGAAATCTCCTGCCTCTTCACTGTGAAGCTGCTAGTTGATTGTTTCCCTAGAGAACTTGGGATGAGGGATAGCCAGACATGTCCCAGAAGAGGGAGTGTTGAACTGATATCCTCAGGTTTAATCACTTATTTAGCATGAGGAAGTTCTGCTTCTAGTAAGAGCTTAAGGAGGTATCTTGGTATCCTTCCAGCCTGCAATGATGGCAGCAGGTAGATGTACTGCCAGGTGGGTGCTCTGAGTTCCCCAGGAACCAGCTAGATCCACCATTATCCAGAACCTGGAGGGGTAAACTGGATGCTTTGCATGTAGGGAGTAAGCCCCTAGGAGAGCTATTGGTTTTGGTGTTGCATGGTTTTATGGCTCAAAAAGCCCAAGGATGGCCCTGCCATACGCAATGGAGGGTATATAGAGAAGTGCTGCTCATCACAAGCCTGTCACACCCAATTGCTTCTCTTACAATCTGATTAATTGAGATTCAAATGTCTATTTCTTAATTTTCTTTTTTTTCCCCTCTTGATGTGAAGGATCTCTAATGCTAAGGATCTTAAAGTAACTGTTAACTGACTGCTGGTGGATCTATCTCCTTGATGCCCTCCTAGGAAAAACACCAGCCGTGTGAGTTATTGAACAAATGCTGCCTGGGATTCCCCAGGCATCCCAACTTCCAGGCTAGATTATTCTTGCCAGGTGATATAATTGCTTTCTTCCAAAGTTGAGTCCTTAGAAAAACACAAAAGCAAGTTGCTTCGTAGTCTGTACCGACGAGTTGAAGAGCAATTTCCTTTGGTTGCATTGATAAGGCACACTGCATTCAACTGATTTGCTAAAGCTATTTTAAAAGGCAAAGCAGAGGAAAAAGCCTCCTTGCAAGCAAAGAGTGACTTAGTTTGTGTGCTCCATTTCTATAAAATTGCTTACTCTGGTATAGTCTATCATTGCAAGGATTCCTGTGGAGGAGTCTGACTCGGAAAAACCCAGGTAGCCTTTCAGAAACAGGTATTGTGAAGTTATTTTGGATATCAAGCAAGACTGCTGTTGAAATAAAGCTTGAGTAGTAGCTGCTTGGATTTAATGTATAGCTAGCTGATGGTTGTGTGAAACATGTTACTAATGGATCTCTCGGCAAAAGTAAAAGCAAAGCCTACTGCACATGTTTAAGAATTTGTCCAGACTCAGAGGTTTGTGGGTCTGTAGAAAAGTCACATTGCTTCTGGATTAGCTGTTGAATAGAGATACTTTACTGTGTATTCCTCAGAATAATCCTCTTTCTTTCAGAGAGCAAAATGCGAAATTAAACAATTTAAAACCAATGTTCTTATTTAAAACCAATATTATTACCTGGAGGAATGATTACAAGATCTGAAGTCATTAAAAAAAAAAGCTTCTTCAGAATTCTTGCCACCATCTCTCAAATGTTCTTTGGGTTCAAAGAACTGATTTAATTTTTTTGTAAGTGCCTGTAGCCACCCTTGTTGGGCTGTCCCAGGTTATGCCGGAGAGGTGAAGCTCTTGAAGGTACTGTGTTATGAAAAGTACTCAAATTCAGACCCTTTATCAGGAATTTGGGTCCCGAAGGAGATTTGTTGGAGAGAAGGATGACTCATGGATGCATACAGAGAGGAGGCGATGTTTCCCTATGCATTGACCTATAGAAAAGACTTTCCCCTAGGGAGATAAACTGCTAGAGCGGATGAGTCTTTCTGGATCTCAGCAAAATGCATTTACCAGTCCACAACGATATCCAGCTTGGAGCAATTTTGTTGCTGAAATAACCCAGTGCCAAGCCACGGGTGAGCTGGCTTGCTGGTCACAGCCTCATTCCTCACTTGCAAATTCTGGTTTCTGAAGGCTTGTGCCTGGAGTGGCTCCGCGGAGGAAGATTTATTTGCAGTGGATGAGAACAAGAAGTGTCATTGTTATTCTGCACTGGGACAGGAAAAGGCTGGCTAGCTGATTACCTCTGCTGGGCACCTTTTCTTACTGCAGGGGATAATTTGTTTCTGAATTAACTTCCTTTCTTGCCCTGTTTAAAGAGGGTTTCTGTTTCTCTTGGGTCTCCATAGTTTGACCCTTTTTACGATTTGTTTGAGAAATGTGTTATTACTTTGATAACATCTTGGGTGTGGGGCAGACCCGCGGCGTGTGTGACTTGGTGGATCAGTGATTTTGCTGGACCGTTGCCAGTTCTCACCATCCGACTGCCACGCTCAATGCCACTAGATGTGGAGCCTGGAAAGAGAAGAGGATAGCAAAGCAGGAACACATGCTATAATTTAAATGCCCTTTTTATGAGATCAGTTATTGGAGGATCAAGATAAAAATTGCTGAGAACACAACCTGGCATCTCATTAAATCACAGCCCAGCATTTCTTTGTTTGACTAATACTGGGTGAAAATAGATTTTAGCTTGTTGGCCAAACCAAAGGAGAATCAAATTTAGCTCAACCCAAACCAGAAGGGAGCTTGGAGGCTTTGGCCAAACCAGACTTGATTTAGAGTCAGCTGAAAATGTCTTGCTAGTTCTCCAGTTTTCTGGGGCTTTGGCGGTTTACCCTTCAGATTTTTTTTCTTAGTGGGAATTTACTGAAGTGCTACTTGAAAAAAGTTGCTTTATTTTCAAAGTGGCTCTCCTCTTGGCCCAAACTATGCCAAGTTTTACCTGCACTGTTGCATAACTTGGGATTTCTCCATGTGAACCAAATAACTTTTTTTTTGTCCTTGACAAATATTTTCACAAGTCTAGCAGGGACTGCGATTTTGGTTTGTATTAAATTTGTATCTGGATTCTGGAATTAAAACAAGAGTGGGAGCTGTAAGTGCTACACTAGGGAATAGGATTTGAGTCAGCTAAATAATGGCTTAAATTTGAAGAAAAGCTTGAGAATGCTGAGTGGTGCATGGGCAGAAGTGACTTGGCCTCGTACTAAAAATACTGAGACACGTTTTGTGTTTTTTTTTTAACCCCCCCAAAAAAGCATGTAGCAGTGAGACCAAGCTTAGTGCAGATGAGGCTGCATTCAGCACAAAGGCAGTGTTTCTCCACTCCACGTGCAATGCTCAGGTGTATCACATCTCTGTGGCATCTGTTTAAATCTGGTTTTGCTCTGGTTTACCCTCACTAAACCACCTCAGGTTGATCTGTAAAGGTATTATTGACCTAAATTGTGTTCATACATTGATCTAAACTAGGCTGGAAACTCTTCAGTGGTCCACGCTCACTTTTACTGGTGAGCCTCTGGATCCCAGTATCACGTATGTGTCAGTGCCAATAGAGCCATTTACAGAACAGTAGGAAGAAACACTTTTGGAGATGTGAGATGACTCCAAACACAGGTTCCATGAACAAAACTATTCCAGATAAAAAAGGATAATGATGACAATGGGTTTCTTGGTGTCTTGTGAATGTGTTTGGTGTTGTGAAATCTTCCAGTACTGCCTAAGCGCTGGGAGATCCTCTTGTTGCACACTTTCCCAGTCCTTCACAGTAAGGAAATAGTGGACTCCCGATATAGAGAAACCCAAGATTTTGGGGTGGTTGCTGGGAAAATTCAGAATACATCTAGGGAGGAGCAGTGGGCTTTGCAGCTTGTACGTGAAAGTGATTCAGTGACAAAGAGCAGCCTTTTAAAGAGTCACATTTTCACATGTGTACCCAAGAAGCTCTGGAACTGAAGTGATGTTGTAGCCCTGTGGACTGGCACTGTTGGCAGGACTGTCATCTCCGGAAAGCATAGCCTTAGAGACAAGTTACTGGAGCTGAAACATAACCCTGTCGTTTCAGGGAGAAATCTAGCTACAGTAGAACACGTGGCTTGCTTAATTATTGCACTATATAATAGATTTTTCCAAATAACTTGCTATATTGCTACATTTCCTGTATTGTAGCTGGGGGAGCAGGGCTCCTGTGCGTTGGCTCTCCTGCCTTAGGTAGGGGCAAGCTGAAATTCTGGAGGGCTTTTTGTGAGGTGGGAGGGTTTGTGAGGGTTTCAAATGGGGTGGGAGCAGGCAAGCAGGTACTGCTGAGAGGTGGCTGGTAACTCGTCTCTCCACAATATGAATAAACTTATGTTTATGTATCACGCTTTGGGTATCCTGCCCCATTGCAGGCACTAGTGTGTGTGCTGGTGTGATCAGCCCTTGCTCTGTAATTTTTTTCTGGCCATGTTTTGCACTTCAGTAGTTTCTTGCTAGTTCAGGTACTGCCATGGTAGGGAAGGGGTGATGTTTGGGAAGTCTTAGTGAAGCTCTGTGAGAAAAAGGTACCGGATACCTGCTTCTGGCCATCTCCAGGATAGAAATAATGTTCAAAATGCCCAGAAGGCCTTCCTTTTCAAAACAAATTAATCAGTGAGCTCAACATCTGGGTATGAAAACACTGAGAACATAGCACAAAATAAAAGTTGTTTTTGCTAATGGTGCATTAACTACTCACTGGTGGTGACCAGTTCAGGTGGATGAAGGTGAGACAACTGAAGGTTCTGGACCCCTTGAAGGTTCTTTTCTTAGTCTAAAGCCCAGAGTTCATGTATTTTCCCCATTAACTTGTTGAACTGTAACACAAGGAGACTTGTACACTGTCCAGCCACAGCAGGATTGCTACCAAGGGCTTTGACTTGCTTGTGAAAACCAGCATTGTCCATGCTTGTTTGATCCTTTGGAAGGGAAGGACAGGGATTGTTGCAGATCCAAACTATGCGCCTAGCAGAGGATAGCTCACACTCTATTTTCAACTACTTCAGAAGAGATTTATTCCTAACCTTATGACCTGCCTTGATTTTTTTCTCCCTTTGAGGCTGATTCAAGGGATCGGAGTAGAAAAAGGACAAGGGGCTGTGGTGGAGGGGAGTTAGGAAATAAATGAAACGCTGGCATCTTACTCATGACCTATATTGTTCCAATTAAACTGTTTGTTTGCTCTCAGACAAGCTCCTTTGTCAGATTAATTTGTGTAAGCAAGCTGCTTCCAATCTGCAATCAGGAAGTCAAACTCAGTAAAAAAAAAACTCAGTGGGGTAATTTTTGTACACAAGAACCTCATAGAAAATGAGATGTACTAGTCAGGAAAACAACACCAGCCAAAGATCTTCAGGAGCCATTAGTGGAACAACCTTAAAGGTGCATGGGAATAAAAAAAAAAAGAGGCTAGGATTATGGAAGAGAAGTTCAAGGACAGATGATGTAAGGACTGTGATGGATTCTTGCTAGAGGAATAAAGGGGAACAAGCAGTCTAAGTGACTTTGAAATAGGAAAAAAAAAATCACTCTGAGACAGGGAAGCACACTTCTATATCTAGTTCAGTGTCAAGAGGCAAAACCTGTTTGTGTATCTCATCAGTGCTTTTCAGAAGGGTTGAGAAGTAGTAGGTGGAAGAACAAGACCTCTGCAGTCTAGGTTGGTGTTAACCTCCTCCTGCAATTGCATCAAGCCACTTCCCTGCTTTTTCAGACTTTCCCAGCAGGAAAAATGATGGCTACTCAGATCAGAGTTCTGTTTAAATATCCCAGAGTGGAGACAGACCTGGTCTTTCACAGTCTCCAAAGATGTTCTGTGTTTATTTCAAACAACTTGTTGCTAGTCTGTTACGGGAGTCAAACAATCAGCGTGTGCCCGGCAGAACTGGCTGGATTGCAGCCAAGGATTTCCCTCGGAGCAGTAATCCTGCCTGCTACAGCCTCTGTGCCTCTTCAGCAAGGAGGTCAGCTTGGTTTCTGTAACACACCTGTACCAGAAAGAGGAAAAATAACAGCTGAGAGCAAATAGGGAAAGCCATTCGAACAGAGATCTATCTGCCCAAGGCAAAAGTGGAAATAGGCTGGTTTGGCACCTTGCCTTAGTGTTTCCGAAAGTGCTTTGGGAGATCAGGTGAAATGAAATGAAGTGTATGCTGCTTTCCAATAGTGCAGGTGTTTTGGTTTTTTTTCTAAGAGGGCTTTTTTGTAGAAGGTTCTGTAGCACTGCAAATATTAGCTATGTTGCACACTTTATCTTTTGATTTCTCAGCTATTAAAAATCAGATGGGGAAAGAGGGAGAATACACCTAATGCAGTGTTTAGTGGGAGGTGTCCCTGCCCATGGCAGGGGGTTGGAACTAGATGACCTTAAGCTCCTTTCCAAGCCAAACCGTTCTGTGATTCTATGATAGGATTCTGTGTGCTGTAGTGCCAAGTATAACAATGCCATCTTCCTTGACAGTTGCACTATAAAGTCCCTTCAGCGACGTCATGTTTGCATCAGCCGCCTGGAGAGGCCTCAAAATTGGGGTGAAAACTCCTGCGAAGTGAGATTTGTGATATTAGTCCTGGCTCCTCCTAAAATGGTGAGTTGCACTCTTGTTTGCTCTGGTGCTTCAGAGGGTTCTCTCAAGATTGCTTTTCCTTGGTCTCCTTCTGGGGTTAATGACACCAGTATTTTCAGAATACAAGCGAGTGGGAAGAGGCCCGAGATCTTCTCAGCAGTTGTCAAGATGGTTTATACTAATAGTGTCTGTGAGGGGTAGATTAGTCAGCTGTGTCCTTGTCTCATGCTGGAGAACAGCCTCTAGCCTGACTGGGAGGAGAACACTGCAGATCAAGTGTGTCTGTAGTCTCCATAGAATTTTTGCTGGAGCTACTGCTGTTACGCATGTCATACTCCAGAGATTCCCCCCACCAGCTTTACCCATTTAGTCCCTGTTTTTAGAGGTAAGGAATGCTGTTCCTGGCTACAGCCATGCTTGTGAAGGGTTCTTGCAAGCCTGCAGCTGGTGCCCCACTGCAAAGGTCTGACTTGCTTCCCAGCAGACTCTCTTGATGGGACTGATGGTTACACTGCAGCAGTTGTAGATGGACTGATGTGTCTCAGAGGAAAAGGTAGTTTTGTGAGCTCTGTTGTGGTATGGGCGAGACTACTTGGGACCTGGACTGCTTGTAAGGTCAGGCTGTGATAAGGTCCTTTGAGATGTGTTTTCATAGCTTTTGGCACTTGAAACAGCAAGGTTCAAGCTTCCTTAAGTGTACTTACTGGTTCTTTGGTGTAGACAAGGCCAACAAATGACCTAGCAGTACACATTTACTGCAGTATCATGGGGGGCATCAAGGTCAATTGGGGATCACCATCCGTCCTGTCTTCCTAGAAAGCACTGGGTTGATGAAGATGGTGTGTTCTAGGTAATGGTTGAATGGTTCAAAGCTCAAGACCTTTTCACACTTAAGCTGGCTGTTTACACCTTGGGGCTACTAGGTCTGTGCCTCTGGGAGGTGCTGGAGAGGTTGGGGACCTTTGTCTGGAACAGGACACATCCTG
The DNA here is from genome assembly GCF_000699245.1 of Pterocles gutturalis. Lineage (NCBI taxonomy): Eukaryota > Metazoa > Chordata > Aves > Pterocliformes > Pteroclidae > Pterocles > Pterocles gutturalis. Next base: position 28,900 of record NW_010102959.1, read on the forward strand.
ATTGAATTTCCTGCTCTTCAATGCTATCCGTGTGACCTTGGGACCTTCTAGTCTGGTCTGTCTGACTCCTCCCTCCACCACCACCCTTGTTTAAATGGAAATACTGGTGTTTCCTTATTTCCCAGGATTTCTGGCAGATCTTTCCCAACTGAGCAGTTCAATGCTTTTGGCATAGATCTCAAACCCAACAGGCTGAAAAGGTATTGATGTTCCTTATGAAAAGCAGGAGGCGAACGACTGAACCCCGCATGCAGTTGCATTGATCTCTTTCATTGTACAGCAGTTTGCTTATCTCCGGCCAGCTACGTGCGAAGCACCCAGCGAACAGCTCTGCATCCGCTTGTATCCTGAAAGCTTGCGATTCCAATGGACAGCAGCAAATTAAGGAAAGGGAGTGGAGGCCAAGCCGAGCTGCAGTTGCCAATATGCTTTTTATTTTAAATGAGTTTATCTAGCCAGCTCGAAGTACGCATTTCTGGTACAGCAGTTAAAATAATTAACCTGCTGACAGTACCAGATTAAACGAGCCTTGTTTGGGGGGAAAAGAAAAAAAACAACCCAGAGAATGGGCATCTGTTGTGCTGAGGAACCTACTTCCTTGGCCTTCTCTGATACGGACAAAACTTGAGTTCTCTTGTAAATCTCTGTGCTCTTTCTCCAAATTGTGCATATCTCTCTGGGAAAGCAAAGAAAGGGCGCAGCATTGGGCATCTTGAAGTAACCTCTTGCAGCATCCAGCCCAAGGACCACTGCTTCTTAGAGGTGAAAGGAGAAACCTCCCCTGTGATGGCAAATCCAGGCTGGTTCAGTCTGAAAGGACCAAGCTTTACGAGCTGTAAAAGGAACTCCCAGACAGCTTATCTTCACTTAAATCTAAATTCTTCTCTAGAAAATTAAATTGAACGTGTCCTAGCAAGCATATCTGAAGGGACAGTCCCTGTGATGGAGAGAGGGTGATGGAGGACAGGTGGAGGCAGGGAGGGGTGAGTGATGACGTCAGGACTAGTGCAGTGCCACCCACGTGTCTATACCTCTGCGTCAAGCAGCACTCAGTTATTTGTGTTAATGAAGAAATTGTTCATCTGCTTTGTTATGAATCATGAAAGCTAATTCAGATCAATCACATGCTCACTACTACTTTTCACAGTTGTGCGAGGAGCTTGGAAGCTGTCCAAAGGAGGGTGGTTGTTTGGGTGTCTCTAGCAGTTGCTACATGATGAGTGTTGAGTGTAGCTAAGGCAGGGAGGTTAAAACTTAGCTCATTAAGAGCTGCTTTTGATGCAATGATTCTGCATCATGTTGTCTTGGCAACTGTGTGTCCTGACCAAAGAGGTACAGAGCTCAGTCTCCTTTACCTGTTCCTTTTGTATCTAATTTCTAAGGTGCTTGGAGCAATAGGAATGTGGGCTTGGACACCCTTGAAGGTGGACCCTCAAAGATCAGGCTTGTGGCTCACAGAAATGTTCAAGCCTGCAAATAGGCACTTGTTCCTTTTCTGTGTTTGAGCCTCCAGGCATTTGGTGAAGATGGACACTGCTGCTTGTGTGCATACTCAGCTGCTGTTTCCTCTGCTTTCCTCCGTGCCAGCAGTTACTTTAGCAGAGAGCTCTAAATCTCCCACTTGTGCTGCCAGAGGGGCCAGCTGAATTTTTTAATGCCTAGAAAGTAGGAAGCTAATAAAGCAGATGTGCGCAATGATCTCAGTCTTCCAGAAAAGACACCAGGACACTTCTGCTTGCAGGAACCTTGACTACGGTGTCTTTCCACCCCAGCAACAGTAATGCTGAGATATTGTAGGATAGCAAAGACTCTTATTTGGTTTTTCTTAGCAGCTTTGGAGGGGAGACTGGGGATAAAATGCATGGTCAGCATGATTCAGCTTTGGATCGAGTCCTGGAAAGTTGATCGAGTAAGACTGGTCAGTGCTTCTGGTCAGGGCCTGTATGTTGATGCTTTCACAGGATCCTGTTGTGGTTTGTGTGTTCATCTGCAATAGCTTCCATGTGTGCCTTTCTCCATTGTGTGTCTCTGGGGTCCTGGAAGCCAGGCAGCTTGCTCTTCAGATGGTGCTTAATGAGGCAAATCAGTGGTTTTACCTTTTGGAAGAGAAAGAAAATAGTTTTACAAGGTTTTTTTCTGTCTCTTTTTTTAGAAAAGTACCAAAACTGCCACAGAAGTGGGCAGGACCTTTGCCACCATGTTTTCGGACATAACCTTTCGGCAGAAACTCCTAGAAACCAAAACCGAAGAGGAGTTCAAAGAAGCTTTAGTCCACCAACGCTTCTTGTTGACAGAGGTGAATCAGAAACCCTCAGCGATGAGCAATGGGCATAAGTTGCACGGTCCTAAGCCACTGAAGGTAAGGCTGGTCAACATCTCCTGCCACGCCTCTGCTCCAGGGGTGTAGAAATGCATAAACGTGAGGGGTTTCGGGTAAGGAGATGAAGCGCTTGTGCCGCTTGCATCCATTGGGCTCTCTTAGCAAGCTCTTAGCACTGAGGTTTCTACAAATGGCTGCTGTGTGTATGTCCACCTTCCTCAGCTCCTGCTGTAAATCTAGAGAAAAAACAACCTTCAAAGAGGCAGGTGCTGAAGGGATGCAGAGCAGCAGGGTGTTGAAATGGTTACAGGACTTTGATTCCAGATGCTCAGTGAAGGGTGGTATTAATGGATCTCTATGTGGTGTTGGTCCAAGGTACTTAATCCTTACAATCAGAAGTCTCTGAAGAAGCTGCTGCTTGTCTTTCCTGCAGCCAAAAGACTTCTTGGCCATCCCTGCACAGCAATTTCACTTAGTTGCCTGTCAGTATTCGGCCTGGCTTCTCACTGTTTGATCTGTAGCTCTGTAAAGCATTACTTGCTTTGTACTCTAAAGTTTGAGGGAAATGCTGTAACTCGGCTTTCTTTTCTGGAATTTCCTGTGTATTGGTCATCACTTTGCTTTTCCGTTCAGAAATTCCTTCTTTAACCAGAAAGCATACCTGAAAAACAAATTGTGCCATCTCTAGCTTGCTGCTCCCATCCCTGAATTACAAATCACCTTAAAGCTTTGGCTTGCCTACCAGTGCAGAAGCTGGTTAACTTATCACTTTTTTTTTTTTCCTGGAATAGACTTAAGAGGTTTTTCTCTGCACATCTGGAAATGAGCAAAGCTCATGTTTTTCCTGCAGAATCCCCTTGCTTATAGGTAGTGCTTTGCACTTTGCTAGACCCCATACCTGCTCTTTAATTTGCAGAACAAGTCCTGAAACTCTCTTCAAATTTAGGTGGTATTCAGAGCAGTTGCAGTGGTGTAATTTAGGTTTAATCCTATGCACTTGGACTTTCAAAAGAGTTTCTGGTAGAGCAGTTCAAGTATCTGGCTCTGTCTTGTGTTAACCCCAGCCCTTTTTAAGTATCTGTAGAGGAATTTGTGCTCTGTGGTGTGCGGGAGGGCTTGATGCAATGTGGAACTTGTTGGTTTTGACCTTGAAAAGTGGTGGTTCCTACCTGCCTTTCCGGGCAGGCAGACCTCTGATGGCACTTGTTTCTTTAGCACTTGCTCTTGGCATTGACCGTTCTTGGTCTGGAGTTGGTAAAGCAATGTTTTATCCTTCAGCTCGGAGGAGATGCAGCCTGTGTAGTAGTAACTCTTGTCTCTTAGCCACTTTCTTCCATCCCGCCTTGCCAGCATAGACCTTAAGAGCTGGGCTGGAGATTTCTTTTCCTGGCAAGCAAAGATCAGCCTCACTTTTCCAGACAAATTGGAGATCATAAACTGCATTCCCCAGATCCTATGAGAGCTGTCTCCAGCAGCATCACCTCCCCCTCTGCCTGGCCTGTGCCTTTTAGAAAGGAAGCATTTAATATGAGCACAAACTCATCTGAGACCAGGGGTGTAATTACAACCTGTGAACCACCCCCAGTGAAATAAATACCCTGACCGGAGCCACCGTATTATTACAAGTGAGCCCTCAGGAGGGGCCAGGAGGGTAAAGTCTCTTGGTAGCATAAAAATCTGCCTCCTCCTTCCCTTGATCCTGCAGTGATGGGGGAGAAAAGAGCCTCAGATGCTCAGTGTGTGAGTGGGATTTTTGCACATGCTTGTTTTTATCTCTGCTCAAATACTGAAGGGGACAAGACAGTTGCATACCATGCTGTGCCTACAGCACAGTCCATTTGCTTTGGCTCATCTTGGAGGATTATTTAGGCAAGGCTACATACTCAGTCATAATTAAGTCAGCCTGAAATCCTCTTGTTTACTGAGGCATCTAATTGTGATTTTGTTCCTGGAGGAGCCCCTAACAGTTGTGATGCTTTCTGGCTGTGACTCTGCATCTGTTTGATACCTGTGTGGATTTATTGAGAGGGCTGGGCTATGTTGGCTCAGCATCAGCAAGAGGAAGGATAGTGTGTGTTCCTGGGCTGTGTAAAATAGTTGTGCAGCCCCCCAGTACTGTAGGGTAGGACTGAGAAAGGGTTGGTGCAGATAGTTTCTGTTTGGCTGTGTAACTCAGTGCTGGTTTAGCCTCTAACCCAAAAAATAGTTGTTTATGGCAAGAGACTTAGAGGGATTTGTAGAATGGTGTCTTGGTGTCAGGACCACCACCACCACGTGGTCGCAACACCGCCTCCCCCCCCCCACTCCCCTCCCGGTAAGATGGGGACGAATAAGAAAAGTGGAACCTCCTGAGTTGAGATAACGACAGATTTTTAATAATACCACACGAGGAAAGCAAAAGAAAGGAGAATATAACAATAAGACAAGATATAGAGTACAATGGAAACACTGATACAATGAAAATCTCACCACCACGAGCTTCACAAAAGAGACCCCTCTCCCGGCTAGCTTCCCCTTATATCCCGGGCATGATGTCAGCATGGTATCGAATATCCGGCTATGCCCAACTCCCAGCTTCTGCGAAGAATTAACCCTATCCCAGCTGGACCCAGGACAACATGGAAAGTAGAAAATTCATTAACTTTGTCCAGGATTTTTTTTTGTGTGCTCCTTTTTGCTGCTTTTTCCTTTCTCCATATGAGGAGCAACATGGGAAAAGCACTGTGGAAGTACTTGCAGCAGAGGAGAATAGGAGTCTGAAGGAGGATTTGCTGTTGGGTACCTGAGCTGCAGTTCCTAAAGGCTAATAAGGCTTGAGCTTGGTAGGGGATGTAACTCTGGGAAAGAAAGGCTGCCTGGATAAGGCTACCTGGTATCAGGATGCTAAATCAAAAAGATGACAGGGCCATGAGAGATGTGCCACCATGAATGGGAGTGGAAAGCCAATGGGTCAGCCGAACTTGACCCACTGATGGAGAAAGAAGCAGGAACTGTCAGTCCAAGCAATTCCCAGCAGCAGAGGGTACAAGGAAGCAAATCAAAAAAGGGCAAGAATGAAGTGTCAGCATTGTTCTTCCCAAGATTTTTGGAAACCTCAACAGGTGCAAGCTCAGAAGATGGCAGGAGGCAAAAGCCAGAGTAGAGTTAGATGATGAAGAGGCATGGTGGCTAGGTTGGGGGATAAAAGTAGAACCAAAAAGGGCAGTAACTTCTGAGGCCAGTAAACTTGGTCTTTTCTCTACTCAGTGCAACCCAAGTTGAGCATGCAGTTAGTAGGGCAGAGAGGAGAGTAAGAGGAGGACTAGTCATAAAGAAGAAACAGCTTTCACTACACTTTTCCCCTACCTTTGCCACTGATGAGATTTAGCTTGACATCCCCATGCACCACCCTAGGCTAAACTTGCACACATGCAAGAAATAAATTAATGAAGGAGTCAGATCTCGGACATAACCCATTGCCTCCCTTTCTCTCCAGTTTGCCTCAATGTGCCTCATGGGACAAGAAGTTAAGCAGTGCTTTTCTCTTCTGCACACTCACTGCTGCCTATGAATGCCCCTTTCCTCCCCACCCCACGCTCAGCCTCGGGCTGGCAGCAAGCATGTGGCTTCCTCCCCGGAAGATGAGATACCCCGAGCATCATTTTCCCCATGCTCACTGCAGCGAGACGAGTAAACATATTAGTCATTAAAGCTATTGTGATTCTCTGGCTGACTCGTGCCTTCAGGAATGTCTTTCTGGGGGGAAAAATATTAAATTGCTTTTCAAGTGCATATGGCTTTGATGTCCAAATATGCCTCTGAATATAGCTTAAGCTCAGGTTTGGTTTTTATTTTTTTTCAGAAATGCTTAAAATGCAGATGTGGTGCTGGTGACTGCTGTATTTTTGTCTTGGTTGCTCAGGTTAGAGAGTTGAAAGTGTCCTGAAGGTGCAGGTGTATTGGCAAAATGCAAAGTGCAACAGAATTGACTGAAGTAGGTGAAATACGAGATGTGATCGTCACCGACAGAGCTGGTCCTCTGAGGGATCTTCTGTGCCCCAAACCCTAATGTTTGCTGTGCCCAGTGTATTCCTTCTAAAGGAGAGGTTTCCTTGTTGAATTTTACTTATGGCTCTGATCTTCCAGGCATTGCAGGGCAGGTGAGTCCCGTGAGAAAAGGTAAAGCTGTGTAGTCTGTAAACGAGTACTGGAGTGTCAAGTCCTTCCTAAAGCAGTAGCTTTCATCAGTTTCTGCATAAACCAGCCGAAGAGTTAGGAAGATGCTGTATTGAGATGGTCTGTAGTGTGAATTTTGAATTTGTGATTTTTTTTTTTCAACCTCCTTAGACTCCCCAGCAGAGGTTATAAGTCTTCTGTTTCTACTTCTGCAATAGTGTGAAGTTTGAATTTGTGATTTATTTTTTTTTTTCAACCTCCTTAGACTCCCCAGCAGAGGTTATAAGTCTTCTGTTTCTACTTCTGCAACAAACATATGAAATGTTTTAGATGAGACAGCTGGGGTAATCAGCACTGTATAAAGGTGCAGTTGATTTTTGGAGTAGTACATGTGCTCTGAGTTGAGGATAAAAGGAAAAAAAATCCGACAGGTGCCTCATTTGTAAGTGTTGCCTGCTCTGACGCTTTCCATGTGCTTTCTGTAAGGATGGAGTTGTGAGAATTGGGAGGCTGTAAGTCAATAGCAGCTGTCACGTATTTCTGAAAAGCTCCTTCTTGCCTGTTTGTGCATCAGCTTGTAGAAGCACCTTGCAGGGCCCCCAAACCAGAAATAAAAGGAAATTTGTGGGGTTCTTGAAACCCTTTCACAATGATCTTACTGTCTTTTAATAGGCAGACATTATGGTTTGGTTATCTGATGTTATTCTTTTTGGTGGAGTTTGAAGTGTAGATTTTTTTTTTAGTTTCCTTACTCCATTGATTTGAGGTCTCCCTTCTCTGTGGCAATGCCAAGGAAGGGAATCCCCTTTCAGAGGCTTCTTGTGGATTTGGGGGAAGAGTTTTTCTAGTGGCAGCTAAAGAAAAAGAAGGTGGCTGGAAGTGTGGGACCTCTCTCACCTGATATTTATCTCATGGCACTACCAAGCACCCCAAGGTCTAATCCTGCTGTTGGCCGGGGTGTTTTCAGCGGGTCACTTCCACGCTGTGTATCAGCTCCCTCACCTGCACAGCAGGGATGTAGATATGAATGGGAGGGGAAAAAGGGAAGGAAGGGAGGAAAACAGGGTGGTCTGGGGGATTTTTCTCTGTTACAATACTTTTGAGGATATAAATTGCAGTGCGAGAGTTTATTTTTATTATCATTATAAAACCTGATTTGAATGCCCTATTCAAAATGACCAGTTTTGCTCCTGTCAGTATTGAATAAGGAGGTTAATCTCTTTAACAATACATGAGCCTTTAAACTGACACAGCACTTCCTTCCTTTCTTTAGCTGCATGAATTTCTCAATGTTGGCAAGGGGATTTCTGATGACATTGCACGAAGATTTCCAGTGTACGCTTTGGACTTCACTGACGGTATGTTGGCCAATGTTTATGAGAGCATTGGCCTGATTTTGAATTTTTTGTGATGCGATGTCCTGTTTACAGTGTGCATTGAATGTGTTCTTTGATATGTGTAATAGCTCTCTTATTTCTTCTTTAAAAGACTATTTTGACAAAAGCCGGTGAATAGGCAGCATGGCACGCTCTAGACGAGAATCTTGCCGTGTTCCCTTAATGAAGATGCTAGCTGTGTGTAGATGAGGATTTTAATTTTTATTAAGCAATGAGGCAATTAAATGGATTGATTGTTGTCGTGTGTAGACACAGATCAACTCATTGCAACCTAATTAGTCAGCACTGGCCTAATAGGCCCTTTCTGCTGCCTCTGCAAGCCAGCATCAATAGCAATTACGGTGATGCTGTGGGAGTCGAGAATGCTTAAACAAAACTTGAGCTGCAGTAACTTCAGCTTGGTGCCTTGAAAAACAGGATATAGCTTATCTGAAGCCAGATCACAGGAGCAGCAGCACAGGATTTATACTGAGCCTCAGGTTTCAGGCTTTCTGTAAGTCCTACAATGGCCTTGTTGGTTTTAAGAGTTGCTTTCTGCTTTTTCACTTTCAAGCTTTCACTTTTTAGAGATTCTTAGAGGCTGTGGGAAGTCTTCAGGGCAAACCATCATTACAGAGTCTCAGCCTGACATCAAAACATGTTCATCTTCTTACAGCTTACTGAGGAGTTGGTTAATATATTCAAATACCAAACACAAAAATTTTGTGCAGAACAAAGATGTAGAGTGTAGGCAGGGGGAATCTCAGGGCTCTATCAGACACCTTCCTGCTGTTAAATCCTCCTCAGCAAAAACCACAAACCACAGTGTCCCAGTCTTACCCCTATCGCCCTTGGAGTTGGCATCAGAAAATAAGATGTGCACCCGAGCCTCATCTTGTAGACAACTATTCTGGTGCAAAGCCACCTTCTGCAGCAGCTTAAGCTTGAGAGCAAGTGTGGGCAGGGTATGGATGTGTGTCCTCTTCTACATTTCAACGAGGATGGTCACCACCAGCAGAGGAACATAGCAGTCAGCTGTTGGCTGCTTGGCTGAAGGAGATGCTGTGTGTCTGGGGAAGTTGCCAAGTAGTTGCTTCCCACAAAGATGCAGGTTTGTCGACTAGGAATGCCTCATCCGCTACGATGCGTTTTGCAGTTAGTGGTATCTACTCTGCTGGAAAGGCTAAAATGAGATGAGAATGCTGGCTTAGCACACTGGTTGTGCTGGATGCCTTCTCCAGGTACTTCGTAACTGCTGGGAAGAAACTATTTTCAGGGGCCTTGGGGTGGAAGGAGGGCAGACTCCATTTGAAGTCAAGCTAATGTTGTCTTCTCTGGGGACTGAGGGTACATCGAGGAGGAAGAGGGACAAGAAATTATCATCTTGTAGCACCAAGGGGTCTGGTAAAATGGAAAAAAAAAAATATAACTTGGCATGTGTATTACTGGCATCAGATGTGGCCGGGGATTTAAGCTCCCAACCTGGACACCTCTGGAGTTGGTTCAGGACACTTCATGTCTATGCCTGTGGCTTTGTAGGGCTGTCAAAGTCTAACTTTTTGGTATAAAGGGATACTGAAGCTCTTCAGAAGGGAAGTGCTGCAGGTCTGCTGTTCAGGGCAAAGCATCCTGTGAGGACCTATGTGCATCTCAAGACAGAGCAGTGTCTGCTTGCTCTACCCATGGCTGTCAGTGTCCTGAGCGCAGCAGGTTCATATGCACAAAACCATCATATGGTGGCCCTGCGGCCAACTTTGTCTGTCAGCAAACTTGGAAATCCATTTCATGGTCTGTGTTCTTGCTCTGCATGCATCCAGATTAACTTGTGCATGCTGCCTCTCAGCCCTGGGGTTGTCAGTTAGAGCCAGGCCCGCAAGCTTTCTAGGAACTGATGTGTGGAGCAGATCAGGCTTGGCCTAAACAAGGTGCTGGGATTGTCTAGTTTGAAAGAATTGTTCACTAGGTTGCATCTGCCCTGAGTGATGAAATACTGTCATAGTGAGAATTGAGCATTGCAAGTATTCCAGAATAATAGTTTTGGTATAAAATGCAAATATATGTTAAAAAGTGTCAGTGTGTTGTTGAACAGTTTCTGGAGAGTGGAAGAGGCAGAAATGAGCCGAGTGAAACTCCCAGAGCTACTGCAGGTCAAATGTGAAATACTCATCTCAGGAGCAGCTGTGCTCTTTCAAAGTGGATATGAGGAAAAGAGGACTTTTAAAAACCTGTATGCATTAGTATGTGCCACTTCTTCTCAGAGGCCAGAAATTAGGATGAATTCTTTAAGGATCTGTGCAGAATGAAAACTAGATGGAGCATAAAGCATCTGCCATAAACCACAAAGACCAAAGGTGATCAGGAATGTGAGACTCCTGGACCATCCCAAAGCAGCAGTGTACCAGAGCATTGGGGATTTGAGTTATCCAAGTATCTGCACTCCAGACAATCCCACGTGCACCATCAAAGAGCTCTCAATTACAAAGATGCCTTTTTTTGAATGGCTGAAGTCTCTAAATCCTCAATCTGAGAAGTATCCTGGGGTTTTGGTTTAGACAGATAAACCGATTAAGGGCAGGGTGATAAATAATAAGGCTTTTGTAGGGCCAACAAATGTTTTGCTAGTTGGGCTTTTGTGGGATAGTTTGTCTTCACATGCTGCACAAAGCTGACTGTTAAATTATCCTTAACCATCATGATCTGGGAGATGAAAGAAAGGAATCATCTTTCTCTCTTTTTTTATCCTTTTTTTTTTTTCCAGATTAGGAATTTGTCAACTGTAGGTCTAGGGCTGTAGAAGTCTTGTGCATTTCACTGAATACACAAGGATCATGGAAGAGTTTTCTAAACTCTTGCTCCAGGACTTCAGTGATATGGATGGTTTGTAATAGGTGTCTTCCAGCAGGAGCATCTGAAGATAACAATTGGATTATGCTGAACCTAAGAGCCTGGAACTTTCCTGTAACTTTTTTTTCAGGATTAACACAATTTGGTGTGTAGTTTCCTCCTAATGACCATAACCTTTGTTTATGGGATTCTGGTTTCTTAAAAAAAAAAGTTTGCGTAGACCTTTATCCTGATCTTGTCAAATAGGCTCAAAATGTGTATCAACATTATTGCTCTTTAAGATTTAGTTGAACCGTAGGAGATTACTGACATTTTCTTAATTTGAGGATGATTTCAATGAAGGAGGAAACTTTGCCTGGACTCAGCTACAAGTTTCCTGGAACCTCTTAAAATTGCTATCCTTATTCTTCAGTGTGTATTTTCTGGTACAACGTGAAGGAATAAACATGAATGTAGTACCTGGAGTGCTTGGGGAGAAATTTGAGGTGCCTGAGGTTTCTATGATGAGCTTTGCTGTGTTTTGCTGTATCCCTTCACCTCTTGGGGAGGGAGGGTGAAGGGAACAGAGGAGATGGGAGATTTATTCTGTT
>NW_010102959.1:40215-70306 GCF_000699245.1 Pterocles gutturalis
GACCTGTGTCCTCAGCACACAGCCATGGTGGGTGGATAGTTCAGCTGATGTGGATTCCTCCCTGTCCTTGGTCCTGCAGAGGGTCCCTAACCAGCTCCTGAGTAACATGAGCGCATCAGCTGGCAGCATCCTTGGGATTTGATGGTGGTGTTTTGGGGGAGGGAGGTCTCCAAAGCTCCCTGTAATGCAGGCGTGCTTAGAAGGAAGTCTTGAAGGCACTAGAAAAAATGGGATTTAAAAAGGGAAGATTTTTCTTGCTGGTTGTCTAAGATAGCACAGGGTTTAAACTCACTAAAATACTGACTGGATTGGCTGTGGCACATGCCAAATCTTTATCGACTCTCCCAGCTGGTTGCACTGGCCACCTCGCTTGGCTGGATTGCATTCCTGAGGGAGGAAGAAAAATATAAGGGACTGTAGATAGGCTTTCTCCCCTTTCCTCAGCGCCTCTGCTGCCTCGGGTTAGATGATGAGGTAGCTTCTGCATCTCTCTTCATTCCTAAATATCACCTTGGTGTAAAAGTTTAAGACTGACTGGTTGGATGCTTTGGGGCATCGTGACCTGGGTTTGCAGCTGTGATGCTTTTGGCGTCTCTCTGCATCGGTGGTGGAAGGGAATGCATTAAAGATGCATAAAAGCATCTTGTTTTGTCTGTGGATGTTTCCTTTCCAGCACGTTGTGGGAAATGGGCTGAAAGAATCAAGAGAAGAAGGGGAAGTTCTGAGCCTTTGATTTGTTTCTTCATAGCTCTCTAGTCTGAGTATGTGCTTGGCTTCTCTGTTCCAAAATCAGTAGGAGTGGATTTCCTTTGGCAGCTAAGTTCTTAGTCTCACTTGTACTGTGATTTACTCTTCAGAGGACTTTAGGGAAGATTCATCTTCAGAAAATCAGGCAGGGTCCAGCAGGTGTTAACATAAGTGACAGCCCAGCTTGAGGGCATTAGCAGAAGTTTGTAATGCTTGGAGATTTTATGGCTCAAAACCTACAAATAGCTATCCTTACTGTGTGTTTTTCCCATTGAAAGGTGATTTTTTTTTTTTTTAATATCAGGGCTTTAATAGACACATCCATGCTGCTGTGCTGCAGTATAATTAAACTTTGTGTTGGATATTTCAGAGAATTGGGAAAGAACATTAATAGACATTTCATAGAATGTCCACCTGTCTCTATTTTGATTCCGTAAATGTACAATTAGTAGACTTAAGGAGCTCTAGTCCTGGTCTCTCACTTATTAATGCAGAATACCAAGCAAAGTGAGGCCAGCAAGGCTGCCATATTCTCTGAAACTCTAACCTCATTGTTAAAAACTAATACATTTCAGAAATTCAAGCAAGTAAATTAAACTGTCATGTTGATGAACATAATTGCTTCCCATTTAAATGTGTAGATGTACCTTAATTTCAAAGGATTGCTTCTGTAATAGCCACTCAAATTTCACAGCTGGACTAAGAGTTGATTTTCTGCTACAAATTTACATTGTGCAGTTGGAGTGACACATTTTTCAATGGCTCTATGAGCCTGCTGCAGATGAAATGCCATCATAATGCAGCCCACCTTCTTTTAAATGAAGTAATGTCAGTCCCTGGGTTGCAAATAGACCCTGAAAATGTTTAGCCAGATGTTGACTTTAAAAAGGCAAAAGGTAAATTGTGATTAATGCTGGATTTTAGTGCTTATCCCAGGTGAATCTGTACAAGGAGGCACTATTTGCTCATGATTTTAACTGCAATTAGAGTGATTAATCATGTTTGTGGAAGGTTATGTTTAATTTGATGTAGCTATTCTCTCCATTATGAAGTAACTTCTGCTGCCCACCAGTAGGGATTCATTGCTCCTTGGATCTCGTGTGGCTGATTACGGACTAAAAGCTGTACTTCGTACTTGGACCCAGCCTTGATGTGGCATAAGGACCTCCCTGATCAGCAAGGACTCGTGCTGCTTGCTTTGCAAGGGTTGAAGCTGAAACTAAAAGCCATGCATGAGCTTTTGTGATGCTCTTCAAGGCATCTTCCTTTCTTCTGCCCCTTCATGTCTACCTGAAATTTTTTTAGGAGGCACCTCATCACTTACATAGCTTTCTCTGCTGAACAAATGAGCATTTCATTGTAATATTAGTTGCTTCTCTGGTCCTAGTTGCCTGTCTTTTTATGAATTATTTCAAAGCTTTCAGGCATTGTTGCCTCTGACCTTTAACATTGGAAAGACTCCTTTGTCCAAACAAAGGTATTCTGGAGTGGCACAGAGTCCTCTGAACAAGGATGTGACCATCTCTACTTATAAAAGTGCCACTTGGTCCACTGTTCACCCTCCCAAGTCTTTCCTTTTCTCTAAAGGTCTCGGGCACTTGAGTGAGAGGTGGGAGCCTGCAGCTGTTGGACTTGAGATCACATGAGAGAACTTAATCTGTGAGAAGTAAATTTCAGGCCAAGAGCAGTCAGGAATGTGGTCTGTGGTTTCTGAATCTTCACAATAAATTGAATGGAATCTGCCTTGAAACAGCCGGTCCTATGACTTGTGGAAGGTCAGGCTCATATTTGCATGCTTGAGATGTCTACTGTCAAGTTTCAGCCCTGACTTTTTAAAAAATTATTTTCAATGATGCTGAGTATCAGAAGTCCAACTTATGTCTGTTCCTCTCAAGTCTGCAAACAGGAACCACCACAAAGTGTCCTTTATTCATGCAGCTGCTTGATCATTATGCACCATCTTTGATTTTGGGTTTTTGCGTCCTCCTTCTGTCCTTATCTCTCCACCACAAATGGTGCAGAAAGCAGACATTAGATAAGATCCCAAAGTCATTGAGTGATTGCTTTTCATTCCAGGGATACAGTTAGTCCATTGTGGCAATGCCCAGATTTTCTCAGTGTTGCACCAACGAGCTTTAATGCAAATCCCTCCCTTCTCTGATTTAACTCATCGGCTGTCTCTAGGAAGGGACTGATGCTAGGAAAGGCTTCGATGGGCATTTGGGAGCTTAGGGGTCAGTGCCTGTATTGGGAGTTTACAGCTCAGGAGGCTTCCAGAAAGGAGAATTGGGCAACTCCAAGCTTGTCCAAGTGCCTTGCAGCAGGAGCATCATCAAGGATGGTGACACAGGCAGGCTGAAGGCTGTTTCAAGGTTTTTCTTTGATACCTCTCTGGTGTATCCTCTCTGAAGAGGCTGTTCTATGGAAAAACATTCTTCTCGAGCACTATCAGCTGTTGTCATCTCCCATCCTTTCTCTTGTGTGGTATGAGCTCACTGGGGATGGACATCAGCCTGAAAACAGGAAAGGGAAGGGAAGCGACTTCAGAGGCCCTTAAATTCATATTATGACACTTTAGTTTTCTTTCTGGCTACTTTTGCTTTGGTCTGTTGTGTTGTTTTTTGTTTTTTTCCTGATGGAGATGAGAGAGGGGTGAGGGGATAGAAAAGAAAGAAGCTATTCTTCTAGAAGGGCTTTTTTTTTTAAAGGCAAAACTCTTAATGTACGCATTCCTGACCTCTTGTGCTATTTGTTTTTTGTAAGTCTGCGAGCACTAATTGGCTCAGCATAGAATATTATTGATTCAAGCCCATAACCTCAGATTTCTGCCTAGGGAAAAATGAAGTGCTTCATGTTTTCCTGTCTATGAGTTGTGAAGACGAGTGATTACCATGGAGCTCATTAGGGGCATAGCCCAGAATACCGATAAAGTTCATATTAAAAGACTAGGGGTGGAGGGTTTATGAACCCCTAACTTACAGCTTCTGCTTTGATGCTCTTCGAAGCTTTTGGGGTTGGCAAAACTGACCAAAAGGCTTCCAGTGTTTCCTGGTTTGACAATGCCAGAAATGTCTGAAGCAGTCTGGTGGCATATTGGTGCTTCTGGTTCTAGGTGAACAAAAAAGTGGTTGTGCAAAAACAAATGTTAAAGACCTACTTATATGTTTAAGACTAAAGTGTGGACTGAAATTCTACTTTTGCCTTTCAATACGAAAAGAACTAATGGTATATATGGCTGATTTGTGTAGGGTTTCACTGTTTTACAAGTGGGCAGAACTAACATGGCTTTCGTAATGGTTTACACCAGGTGTTATTGGAAACAACAAAGCTATAGGAAAATACATCACGACTATGATCTTTCTCTACTTTGCCTGCCTCCTTCCATCCATTGCATTTGGGTCACTCAATGATGAAAATACCCGAGGAGCTATTGGTAAGTTTATCAGTTTTGTTGTGCATCTGTTATGGGATTCCATGTATTCAAACTGGGTAGCTCTGGTCACGGACAGTTTTGATAGTTTTTATTTACTTAAAAAAACCACCACTGAAGGTTTTTTTAATTGTTACATTCACAACTCTTTCTCAGACTAGAAAAATTGAATACTACTTTGGTTAGTATCATCTGGCTTGGACTGATACAGATATACTACTATTTTTAAAAGATGCTCACTTGATATCTATCTAGTTATGTGCACGTTTTTCCTGGTACAAGCTCCTGTGCCTTTGTTCTGAATTTTGTTGCCAGTATCCAAACTGTGGGTATAGTGGATGATGCTTTGCTCTACCCCAGGTGTAGCCCTGAAGCAGTTCATACTGCTGTTACAGTTCATAGGAGCCTTGGTTGAAGTCTTGTCCTGAAGGCCTCCACAAACACTGGTTATGTTTCTATGGCTGTTTAAAGTTAAACTTAAAAAAATAAAAAACACCCAACCCACCCAAGAAACCCCAAACCAAACAAAAAAATCCCACCAAAATTTCACAGTTCACTATCTGGAAACCTGATGGCATCATGAGTATTAAAGTGTTCTGGCAAAGGGTCACTTCTTGCTTTCGGTGTCTTACATCTATACCCTCTAAAATGTTGCTCTTATTCATTAGTGGTTGGCTTCTATGCCCTGTGAATGTTCCTTGATCAGAAAGATGTTGGTTAAATAGCTTGTTTGTTTCCATCTTTTGTAATTATTTGTAGATGTGCAGAAGACAATCGTCGGCCAGGGTATTGGAGGGCTGCTTTACGCGCTCTTTTCGGGACAACCTCTGGTTGTACTCCTAACTACGGCTCCTTTAGCACTCTACATTAATGGTAAGTCTATTAGATGGTTACATCAGGGGATTGATGTGATGGTGATCAGTGAAATGAGACTTTGTATGACAACCTTGCAATCCTGTTAGAGCCTTCGTTGCATTCGTTTAATAAATCAATACCGAAGGGCTGCTTCTGGTGTTAAGAGAGAGGGGAGGAATTTGATTCAGATTTAGGTAAAGTTGGTTTCTAAAGGAATCATCTTTGCATAGAAAAAATATTTTGTGAGAAGAAGCATTTTTTCTGCTTTAAGGAGGAAATTTTTTTCATCTGATGATTTTCCCATATGGCTGCATTTAACCAACTTGAAGAGCCTGAGACAAAGTTTTTGTTGTTTGTTTTTTTATTGGTCTTTTAAGGTGTGATCAATAGGTTTCCAGTTACAGCTGCAAGCTGATCTTACTGAGCCCGAGATGTAAGGGAGCAAACTCGATATCTATAAGAACAATCAGATGGGCTATGACTAGCTTGAAAGATTTAAAACATGAGATTTTGTCTACAATGCAGCATGAGTAAACATGGTGCAAAACCACCTATGAGATCCCCTGCTCAACAGCATCCTGAGATGTCAGCGGGAGCAAATTCTGAGGGCTGATTTTGTGGCCTTGGTCTCTAGGAAAGATGCTTCGACCTGTGTTGGGAGAAAATTTTTTCAGTGCTTCTCCCTGTTCCCAGTGGAGGAAAGGGGAGAGAGGAGAACTGTTTGGGTTGGTCCCGTGTTCATGTGGGACTGTAAGAATAGGGTTTTAATGCTATCTGCCATAAGTGCATTGTGGTGAAGTCTTGAAATTGGTTCCTTTTGCCATCAAGAACCTGGGAACCGTGGGGTGATAATGACAAAAGTTTAACCTGACACATGAATACTTAATTTTTTGCAGTCATCCGAGGAATCTGTGATGACTACAACTTGGATTTCAGTGCTTTCTATGCCTGGATTGGACTGTGGAACAGCTTTTTCCTTGTGATGTACTCCCTCTTTAATTTCAGTCTTCTGATGAAGCTCTTTAAAAGGTAGCTGTTTTCAAGAAGTCATATTTTGATCAGATTATTCAGCAAATGGAAAAATTATACATTCCACAAGCTCCTTAATTACAAACTTGCTGCAAAATGTATTTTGTGAGATGAGGACAGTATCATTTCAGCTTATTGTTCCAGCTTGAAAGAAGCTTTTAAAGATTCACTGGGTTTTGTTTCCTGAGGTGGAGTCTAACTAAAATTGGTATAATTTCATGTAAATGCATGAATATGCTGATTTTTTTCCTTTGAATGGAGTTGAATGCAGTTTCTGCTAATGCTTATATTAATTCCTGGGATTTTTCCACAGGTCAACAGAAGAAATAATTGCACTTTTTATATCCATCACGTTTGTACTTGATGCCTTCAAAGGCATTATTAAAGGTAAGTCTCACAACAGTTGTTTTCAGTGCAGATCTTTGCTTTGCTTCCTTGTCAAAGGGAAATACAAGGCTGCAAATACACATGATGTTTACTTGTTCCATGTTCATTCAGGGTCTTCAGGGAAAAAAAAGAGAGCGTGTGAGATTGAAGCAGCCCTGTGTCAGCAGTTTACCTGGATGTGCAGCATTTCTATCAGCATAAAATTTCAGTTAGTTGAGATATGATTAGTATCTTAACAAATGGAGATATCTTATTAATGTTGCTGTGAAAGTCTTCCGGTACTAGTTTCTTTGGTCCTGGCCAAAAAAAAAAAAGTCCAATTTAAGCTCAGTGCATCTAAACCTCTTTCCTTGCCGTGTTATTAAAACTACACGGTGGTGAGTCAAAAGATGGGTTGAGATTACCCATTCTTACATGGGCTCCAGGACCCTTCTTTAGTGGCAGCATAAGGACTGCAGGGTCTTACATCATGCTCCAAAAGCTGTCCTGCCCTTTCCAGCCACTTGGTCCCCATCTCTGGGTTAAGTCCTAGGTGTGCATCCATGAGCAGCTTTGGGGTTTAACAAATTTATCTGGCACCTTTCTTCCTCCTGATCAGGATTGGCAGGAGGTATTTCTGAAGGTGAAAGATATTGGCAGAAGTGCCATGTGGTTGGCAACCTTTCTATTGATCCTAGTGAAGAGTTGGCCAAGTCTACATTCCTTGTTTGTTATGAGCTATTGTCCAGCAGCCCCAAGTTTGGGCTATCTCCTGAAATCCTTCAAGACATACCTAACCACACAGAGCACATCCCTTGTTTTTAAAATCCTCAGGCTTGGCTCATTTGATATCCTGCATGCAAGGAAAACACCTTCAAAGAGCAGGTTTGACACTGCAAAGGAATTTGAAGTGAGATATTTCCTCGCTTCATTGGGAATCCTTCATTTGGCTCCTTGGGCATATGTTTGATTGTGCAATCAGAGGGTTTTTTTTTTTTTTCATCTACAGAACACCTGCATCTTTCAAATATCCTGCTTAGCCAAAGCTCAGTGAAGGAGAAGCTGTTCTGGGATACTTTGCTTTCTCCTTGCTCACTATGTAACTGTGAGCTTTGCTTAATGTGTGCTGTTAGTGCCCTGGCCTGGAGGCATGAGATCGTTACCCTGTGGCGCTAAGGTGTTCCTCAAGACAATATTGGACTTTTCTGTAAAAATTAGCAAATGCAAATGTTCACAGGGCTTCTGGAGTAGAGAGCTGATTTCCTGTGGCAGGGGAATGGGGTTCAGGTTAAGGATGCAGAAAGCATCCATTGATCTCAGCTGCCAGACTTTGAGGAATATGCAATACCTCTGAGTATTGCAGTGGGGACAGGAGAGGATTGTGGAAGTTAATCGGTGTCATTAGTGAATTAGTCTAATTCTCCCCTGTACTTAAGAAGGACTGAGTTTATAGGAGCAACAGTAATAAAATCAAACCAACACTCAGTTGCCAGCATGTGTTGGCTTGAGCTGCATCTGGGAGCATTCAACAGATGGGACCCCAGGTCCTGCCACATCCCCAGATGCAGAAGGGCACCAATGGTGGCAGGCACAGACTTTATCCTTAACCCTGTCAGTGGTCCTATTTAAACACATGACACCAGTGCAGCTCATGGCTGCATGCTCATCTTTCTTGCACTCTTGTTTTGTTTTGAGGTTGGTTTTGGTTTTTTTGGTTTTTTTTTTTTTTTTTTGCTCAAAGCCTCAGCTGAGCAGTTAAGTATGAAGAGAAAGCTGGTACTAGGCTGTTAAATGTGTCCTGGTGACAGCTAGCCAGCTGACAGTGACTTTGGGCTTCCTTAGTGCCAGGGAATGTCCTGCTCTTGCTCAGATATGTTTTCCTCAGTCTGTTCATAGCCTTGATTTTTTTTTTTTTAACAAGGTGGCTGTACATGTGCAGGAAAGAAGGGGGGAGGGATGTGATACTGTACAGAGGAACCAAGCCGTGTGTGTTCAGGCTATCCCGGTGACACTTTGTTTTTGCCGAGTGGCCCAGACACCCAAGCTGTGTTTGTTTGATCTTGACATTTGCACTCTGCAGGAAACGGTGGTGAACCAGCTGAACCAAAGCCAGTTAATGTTGTTGGAGGGAACTTGAGCGTGTACTAGGCTTGAGAGTGGCTCTGTTTCAGCGAGGGCACCACCTGCTTGGCTACTCTCTCTGAATTTGATAAGATCCACTTACCTCCATTATAAAAACAAACTATAAATCTGCAGGAATCAAATACTTTATAGTAAGTCTGCGGTGCAGGGTGAAGGTTTCTGCTAGCCATCTTGGAATGTTCTCATTGCTTTAACTAAAATATAAAAGTAAAGACCAAGTTTCTTCTCCTATTTCCAGGGTTAAGTGAGGCAATCCTACCTAGTTTTAGAGGTAGGTGCAAACTGAATTGCAGCCTGAGATGCAGCCAGGCTGAACGCAGTGCACCAAAGGTGTGCTCAGCCCTAAATATATTATTGCAATCTAGCCAAGTGTGAGAAATTGAGAAAATCCACAAGACCCCCAAAAAAATAACCTGTTTCTTATTTTTTTGAGTCCAAATCTAAGTATGCAGGCATGCAAATACCTTCTGTATAGTTGCTGAGTTGTATGTGCTAAATATGTTTATATATGTCCAATAATTATGCATGTGTCCAGGATTTGGTAATGCTTAAGGTCAGATGAGATGGTGAGCAGGCTTTTAGCCCTGGCCAGTTGCTAATCCCCAGGAAATACTGCCATAATTATTTCTGTTACGACAAAAGTGTCCTTTATCAGAGCCGGAAACTGCCAATCCTCCAACAACCTGTTCTGTGCCGGTGTGAGGGTCATGGCAGTGCTCCGTGCCTCAGTTTCCCTGTTTGCAAAGCAGGCGTAGGTGTCCTGCCTGGGCTGGACACAGCTGTGAGGATGGAGGGAGGAAATGATAGCAAAGCCTCTTCCGCACGCGATGCAGAAATACACAGTGCTAATGGAGGCTGTTATGAGATTGCTCCTTACTGGGGGAACCTTTCTCATACTTTAAAAGTGCGATGACCTCCTCATTCTGGCTGCTGCTGAGAGCAAATTGCAAGGTTAAATCTTGAACTGGAAACCTTCTATGATTTTATATATAGATGTATTGAATGAGAAGTAACTGGTCAGTCTTTTCACTTCATACCCCATTGACCCCATCTACTTGTTAAATGTCCAAACTCCTTTTAAAACATAAAGTTGGTACAGGAAAGATGATTTCTGCTATTAAAATGGCATAATGGCTAACCATGGGACATTTTACACTGGGGTGCGCTCCAAACCAGCAGTAACAAACACTGTACTTTGGCCAAATTCAAGGTGGTTGCAAATATCAATTATGCTTTGCAAGAACGTTTAAAGTTTGTTTTCTCAAATACTTAGAGTTGAGCTGAGGTGCTTGGGGTTTTCATAAACTTGATGATTATTTGGGAGTAGAGGGAAATCTTATAAGGAGCATTATAATCTAAGCTTCAGATTGTTGTATTTTTTTTGTCTAGAGAGGATGGTCTTGCCCTAAACTTTTTGGTTTCCCTATGCAAAGTTTGAAGGAGCACTTTGACTAAAGCAAAGAAGGGTAGAGGGACTGCAAAGGTCTGACGTGGTGGTTTCCATCCTCCTGTATCTCCCCATTGGTATGGGGGAGAGCGGGTCCTGCCTGCTGCCGTCCGATCACATAACATGGGAGTAACACTGCAACTCCCATCTTCTCTTTTTACCTCTTCTTTGTGACACCTCAAGCTCTTGTTCCCAAAGGAGGTGAAAACATCCCAACACCACAATTATATGCTTCAAGAAAGCCACTGCCATAGAAATGGAAACACAGCTGTCTAAATGCTCAAGAGCAAAAATTTATTTATAACTGTTAACTTCTTCTAGAAATGCCTCTGAGCTCACCTAATACACTTATGGGCAGTTCTAGAGGTGTTGCTGGGTGTTTCACGTGTACGGGTTTACTTCAGGTGCTCTGTAACTCTACTTCGATTTGCAGTGTAAATGTAAATGTTCTGCCAGGTTGTGCATATCGTCAACACTTATCCTTAAAATCTGGGCAAACCTTGGAGGAAAAGTAATTACTGCACATTTTGTACTTCCCTTAAGGATCTGTGCAGCCTGGCTGCTCTTAATTTTTTCAGACATCCTGATGGAATTTGTTTACCACGCTGCTGAAAGTAGATGTCTTTTCATACATAAATACATATATGTGTGTGTGTATATATATATATGAGCAGTGATTCTAGTCCTAGGAACAAAATCATGTAAATAATTAATACTGGAAGTCGTTACAGTTCAAATGTTGTTGCTTTAGATCAATTGAACTTTTACCTGTTAAAATAAGTAAAAAATAAATTTGTAGAGTGCTGGCTTTATAAGAGAAGCAGCTCTCCTGATTTCTTTTCACTGGTTTAAGGGGTAGAGCTGTAAACCTGGTGAAGCATAATGTTAATACTGCATGATCAAGCAAGAAAGAACCACTTTATTTGACTTGCTTTGTCACAAACCTATCCTAATGCTTGCCTGTTGGTTGTTTGTACAGTTTTTAAGAAATATTACTACCATGGGCGCACAGGAGACAGTTACTTGGAAAAAGCACGAACTGATGCTATTCCAAGCCTCGGCATCAATACCACCTTCTTGATGAATTCATCAGTGAGCAGATCCATATCCCTAGAGAATCAAACAGGCACGCATGATGTGCATTATGGACGTGAAACTGCCGTCCTTAGTCTCATGTTGATGTTGGGTACCCTTTGGCTTGGTCATACGCTCTATCAGTTTAAGAAAAGGTGAGTTATTTAGAGCTCAGACTACTGATTATTTCATATTACCTGCGAGGAATCGCGAATGGATTAGATCTTAATTTTGTAACCCAGAAAAATCAGGTGGAACTCTTCCATTAGTGGCAGTGGAAGCCAAAGCCAGAGATTGTGAACTTGGCTGGCCACCTGGAAAATGTTAGCAGCAGAACACAATGTTCGGTCACTGGATGATGCCCTTCCGTATTTGGTTTGGCGTTGCAAGTGACTTTTCAGAAAGCCTTGGGTGAACCATGTATTTCATGTTGGAACTCCTGCAACTCCCCCCAAATAAGCATTGAGCCATTTGTGGGGGGCAAAAATCCCTGATGGTACTGGAAGGTCTACTGTGAGGGTACCTTTAATGTGCTCTTGGGAATCAAATGTCCAGCTCCAATTTGGGTTTTGCTCCCATTGCCCTTAAAACTCTTTATTTGAAGTGTTTGAGTAAGCAATTAAACTAAAGTAGAAATGAGACACAAATTGGTGCTTGGACGACTTTTTTCTAGCTTGCATATTAGTTTCTTCTTTCTTGTGGGTTTTGCTTATGCATTCATCAACCTTCAAAGGCTATAGATTCCAGAGGATTTAGGGCTGAATTAAAGGATAATTCTTCACTCCAAGTATCTCTTTAGAATTGCAAGATTGGACTGAATTTTCACTTGCTAAAGCATTTAATGCTATCTGGATTGACCGATTGTCCCTACAGTGTGGTGTTGATGGAAATTTTTTGTCTTTAAATTGCAGCCCATATTTGCATGCAAGAGTACGTGAAATTCTGTCTGATTGTGCCTTACCGATTTCAGTTCTGACTTTCTCTGTTGTGGGTTCCTATATCTTCAAGGATATCGAAAGTAAGTTATATTTTTATTCTGTAGAATATTGGTGGAAGCTATTTAGAATGTACAAAAAAAAAAAGAAATCCCAGGAAGGTTTTGCTCAAAGATAGCAAAATTCTTCCTTGTAATTTCACAAATACCATGTGTTCCTCCCACTACCCCAAGAGCTCAGATTTCTTCAGTATTAGATTTAATTCATTCAAAACCCTAATCAAATTAGGCCAAATGAAGTTTTTTTTCTCTAGATAAATTATTCCAGTGTCTTTTCATTTCAATATAATTTAAAGTATATATTTCTTACAATAAAGACAATCAACAATTTCTGGCAAAGTTCAAAGGGCACAGTAAGTAGCAGGCAGGAAGGGCTGTTGCCAGTCGTACAGACATAGAGTTGATGATCCCAGTCTGCCCTCTTTGTCTCCATGTTTTTTTAATTTAGATGAAATGGTGTGGAGCATCTGGGCAGTTCTAAGTAATACAAGGAAATCTAAAAATGAGACACCATTCATTGGCCAAATAGATCAGCTTTTCCGTATCAGGAAGCGATAATGGGGACAGGAATTGCATTGTCCTGTGATGACGTGAGTGGGTGATGTGAGGAAATGTATGGAAACAAATAAGAAATGGCTTTTTTTTTTTTCTGTGATGGCCATTCCATCCAACTGGATTGTAAAATTATGCGTGGCCATGTGTGATTTATCCCTAGTCATGGATTTCTTCCAATGGCAGGAAAGTAGCAGCTTGTTGGATATGAGGAAGTTCTAAACTGCCTCTGTCAGTTGATTAACTGAGCAGGAGGAGTATACTGCTAGTTAGAAATAAGGTTTTCTAATCTGAAAATGCTTCGCATCTGTGGAAAACAAGTTGCCCTCTTTTATTTTGTTTAAATATATGTAATGCCTCCCTAGAATTAGCAGTAATTGTCAAATCAGGGTGGCAGCCAAGTTATAAGAAGATGGAGGAAAAAAAATAAACTCAGACAGCCAGATGAGCTCATCTTCTATGGTCTTCTGGCTCCCATATGCCAGAGCATCACTCCTGGTTTGCTGCATTGGTTCCCTATAGTTTGTCATGTAGGTAAAACATTGAGTCCATGTGGATGGTCGGACAAGAAGGTGCCTCCTAACATCATGCTTCTCTTCTTTCTAGTGTCCAAATTTAACTACAACCCATCTGCGAGCTTGTTCGTGCTGGCCCCGGTCCAGTCCCTCTCCATCGGGTCAGTGATGAGTGCCATGGGGCTGGGTTTCCTCCTGTCGATGCTCTTCTTCATAGAGCAGAACATTGTGGCCTCGCTCACAAACGCACCAGAGAACAGGTAATGCTTCTCTTCCTCTCTGGAGGGATGTCCTTGAGTCTCTTCCCAGCACTGCTTGTCCAAAGCTTGTCTGAATATCAGAAAAAAGATGTTCAGGACATGTTCTTCAGAACTTCTGTTGTCGTAGATGAAAGTAACACTACTGCTCAACTCCTCACCATCCCCAAAACATGATGTGATGGCAGTGAGTCAAAAATGCAAAGCATCAATGAGCTCATCACCTCAGCCTGTTTATTCTTTGCCCACGTGGGCAATGTTATGTAGACATTTTGTTATGGTTTGAGGTCTGTGGTTTTACCTCCAAATATTTAGGGAGTGGCTGACTCATGTGAACACTTGCACTGCTCTTGCAGAATAGAGTTTTTTGAAAATGAAAAGTCAATGACCTGCACAAATGTAGCATGATACATTGCAGCTGAGACCAGAAGTGTTTGAACCTGCTAGTCTCCAACTGAAAAGGTGGAAGGGAAGTAAAACAGTATCTCTGATAGGTCTGATTTATGTGCAAACTTGAATTGAGATGTTGCGCTATGAAAATATTCCCTCTGATGTTTTTGTGCCAACTGCAATCAGATATAATATCAAGAATGAGTGTGTATGAGACTTTTCCAGGGAAACCACCATGTCTCAGAGGATTTTTTGCTAATGTAATGCGTGGGAGGGTTCTCTCCTTGTATAACATACATTAGCATTCTCCATGTTGTAGCTGGAGTGACACTGAATGAGGAGAGAGGAGACAGGCTCAAATTCAGTTACACTAATTTGGTTTTCTTTCACCGCTTGATTTTTCCTCTTATCTTTATTACATCCCTTTAAAGTGTTGCATAAATCTGTAACGTAAGTGGGTCATCTCTTTTTCCTAAAATGAGTTTCTTCTAAATTTTTGGTGTTTTCCACAAGGGTCTCTTTAAGGAATGTAAAATATTTGTTGGAGTTCTTCATAGTGTTTTTCATGATGCATTGTTACAGGGCTGAGCTTATGCTGATCAGGTATAGGTTCATGGGTTTTTAGGGATGGAAAAAACTAGAACTTAACACCTTCTGTTTGTGGTACCATCATAGACTAAAAATACCATCATCTATACCAGACAAATGGAGATCATGCTGTTTGGTGTCTTGCCAAATGTGGTGATTTTCTCATGTAGAGGAAAAAAAAAAAAAAAAAAAGCAGGGAAAAGATGTTGCTTGCCTGAAAGTACCCTGATGTGGTTTGGTGAACAATAATCAAAGCAAAGCAAGGAACACTGGGCTGGTTGGGCAGTGTGAAGGTAACTCAGGATAAAGTATCTAGATCTCCGTGCATTGAGCTAGATGAGCTCAGTGGAGCCTATCCATCAGTCAAAGCAGGTGAATACCACACACAGTGCTGCAAGACTGCTCAGACCAAACGGTGTCCCAAGGGGACAAATGATGCGCTCCTGTTAGATCTATGGCCTTTGTTACATAGAAAGCCCCCTGAAAAGGGCAGACAGGACGATCAGATGGTAATGCTGGTGATGCTGTAGATGCCTTTGATCTGAGAAAGCAGCACATGAGCAGAGGATGTGCTTTCAAAGTGAGAGTGAGCCAACAAAGGAAGTGTATTTACAATCCCACCTTCCATCTTCAGAAGCATTGCAGTGTAGACATCTACCTGCCCTAGACACCCCCTGGCCTTCTCAGTCAATGGAGGTGAGCACTTACAATGAGATGAGTCTTTATGTTCCAAAACTGAACCCTACCTAAGATTTCTGCCATCCAGACGACAGCATCTGCTGCTGTTTGAGATAGCCATCAAGCATAGATCTTGTACACGTGCTGGGTTGTGTCTGCTACCTCTGTGTGTCTTGTGTAATAGAACATCTCAGATGTCTTCCAAGTCTCTGTTTAGGTACTGAACTAAGCTTGCTTGGGTGCATTAGGACATGTAAATTGTGCTCTTTTTCCAGTTAATGGTGCTTGGAGAGCAATTCAGCTGATCCCTTGTGTTGTGCAAGGGTGAACGCTGCTGTCTGCTCTGATGGCCAAGCAGAAACACTTCTATAGACCTTTAGGTATCAAAATCTGAGAGCTGAATCCTTCCCCAGCCTTTTTCTAAACTTTACTCGTGGCATCTGAGCATGGGTGTATTCAGGAAAGGGGCAGACCTTTGCAAAAAATGTCAAGGTTGAGCTAGATGCGAGTTGAGTGTTAGCAGCTGCTGGCTGTATAGTCCTTGCAAAGTGAAGTGGGCAGCTTCCTTGGTGAAGGCTGCCAGTTTCCTCCTCCTGTAACAAAACAGGGAGGCTCCCCTGTGTTCACCAAAGTTAGGAGCGTATCTCCTTGGCTGACTACCAAGGAGGAGCTGAAGTTTAATGAATTCATGTCCTATTTTCGTATTGTGCAGTAGCAATTACATAATTGGGGATTACTGCAGCATACCACGCACATGTTCTGCTCATGGGGAAGGAGAGAGATCAGGGTTAAAAATTAGTAGGGAAACTTCAGTGTCGGTAGTTTGGTAACCTGTGCCCAGGTTTTTAACCACATGGACTCTGCTAGTAGGCATGTATGTATATTTTGAGTGGACTCTGCAATAAATGTAGCAGCAAAACGCTGACGAAATTTTCATGGGCTGTTATTTTAGTGGGTTGCCTTTTTTGCTCAGTATGGTTCTTTCCAGGAGATGACTGCTTTGGGAGCAAACTATCAAGTTGCATTACCTTTCGTGTTCATGTAACCCAGGCTGTAAAGCAGGAGGAGTGTGAAATCACTCTGTGCGTGGAAGTGCACTTTGATGTTTAGCATTCGAGCTCGGGTTCAGCAAGGGCAGCCTGTTACAGTTCACACAGTGTGGAACTGCTGTCAACGTAAAAACTCATTTCAGGTTGGTGAAGGGAACAGCTTACCACTGGGACCTCCTGCTCGTTGCACTGATTAACACAGGGTTATCAGTCTTCGGCCTCCCGTGGATCCATGCTGCCTTCCCTCACTCCCCAATGCACGTCCGCGCCCTGGCCTACGTGGAGGAGAGGGTTGAAAATGGACACATCTATGAGACGTAAGTAGGAACCGCAGAGCTCTTTGGTTTCATTTGGTGTTTCATAATACTTTAGGTACAATGAGACGCGGTTGGGGAGCTAGCTGTTGTTTTGAAGACCTTCAAGATGGGAAGGTAGAAAGGAGATGCACTAAATGAAGCCACCTCAGCCTGCATAGCCTGTGACCTGGCTTCATCCCCCCTCACCAAAGCACTTAGAATCACAGAAAGGTTTGGGTTGGAAAGGATCCTCAAGATCACTGAGTTCCAACCCCCCTGCCATAGGCAGGGACACCTTCCACTAGCCCAGGTTGCTCAAAGCCTTGTTTTAGGGCAGCCACGAATTTATGCTCTTGTCAGTGGTGGGCAGCAGCCTGCAGGGACTCAACCTGCTCCAGTGCAAGTTGTCTGCTGGAAGAACCGACCAAAGCCTTTTTTAGATTTATCCCTGTGGAAAGCTGAGATATGCTTTGGCCAGATCTTTCCAGTTGTCTTCATCAGAAAAAATCCGGTCTGATTCACTGACTGAAGCCTGTCTGGTGGTTATTACGAAGGGCAGGAAAAATGCAGCATTATTTCAGAGCTCCCATAGCATCTTCCGCCACGTTTCGGGAAGGCGAGATGCTTAATAAATTTTTTTGGTTTTAAGCAAAAGCAACCGTGAAGCCGTGCCCAGGTCACGGCTCTCTATTTAAGACAAGCTTTTTGGCTGTTCCAAGTTCTCCAATGCGCTCTTATCACAGACATATTTTTTTAAAAAAATTAAAAAGCTAATTTCTCATGAAAGTTGCTCCAGAACAGAGATTATCTGGTCTGTTTGATCTCAGTATGTTACAGTTGAGTGCTTTTGCCTCAGAAGTGGTAATTTCCACTCACATGCCATTAGTTTTAATTATCCTGTCTCAGTTTCCATTTTCAGAGTAGTCATTTATCAAAAGTGAGGCTAAGTGGTCATTTACTTTGGGGGATGAAGTGGGTCTGTCTTTTAATTACAATCTCGCCTTCACGCTGTTCTTGGTGCCAGCTGATCCATCCCAGCCTGGCACAGTGGCTTTTTGGGTCGGTGATGGACAGATTTCACGTCCCACATCTGGAAATTGCTGAGTTCTGCTGCTTCTTGCAATGCTTTTGCAGACCTTTCCTAGGAAATCCATCCCTTGGGCTCATATTCCCATTAGTATGTGTTGGTGTTAGGTGTTCTCACAACTATATCTGTCTTGAGTCCCTATTTCAAAAAAAGCAACTCTGTAATTTGAGTTCTGGAGTGTTTTAATCCAGGCCCTTGTTCCTGGTGTCCGTGATCTGCTCTGGGATACCTCTTCTCTCCATTTCTTTGAGAGATGCAGAATTTACACTTTGAAATCCATGTGCCAAGCCTCCCTCCTGTGTCGTCTTCTGTCAGTTTTAATTCCTGGTGGCTTTTTTCCTGTTTTGACAGAGTCTTTATTCTACACTCTGGCTTCTCCTTCACAAAGTCCAGTTCTGTGCTTGAATTAAGGACTAGTTTCTGCCCTTGTCCTCTGCTCCTTCACCCAGCTCCTCTCAAAGAGCATCACAGAGGCTTCTGAGGCCACGCTGACCTAGATAGGGCTCCAGTGATTATCCTGAAAGAGCTGAGGGATGCCCTGATCTTGCTAAGCGTGTTCCCCCGCAGCTCTTCCTCTGCCAGAGGCAAATTGGGACGTAAATGAGTGCTGTGAACTGGATATTGGGAGTGAAGAAGGGATCGAGGATTTCCTGGTTATTTGAACTCCCTTTGAGACTGAAGCTTTGCTCTCTGCAAGGTATTGAGCTACAAACAGGAGACTCTGAGCAATGTTGCCTTTTTTTTCTTTTTCTCTTAGCCCTACTGAAAAAGGAACATACTAAACCTCAATTAGAAAATCAGGAGTTCTTTCAGCACTGGGTCTCTTAGCAGGTTCCCTTCCTGCACTCAAATCAAAGCTCTTAGTGAGGATGATATAAACAAGAATAAAGATCTGTCACAGTAAAGGCTAAATTTTTCTTCTCCCCTGTAGAGTAACCACTTGAGTTTCATGTGGCAACCTGCAAATAGGTTCTCATTCCTCATATGGAGGAGGTCGGGAATGGCTAATCCCATGCTAGCTGTATTTAAAGGATTCTGGGGAACTGAGCCTGGATTATGCTCTAATCTCCATTAATTACTTCACTGCAGCACAGGCTTTCTGGAGCTGTTTCCTCAAGGGCCAAACCAGTTTCTTAGGGCATGCAAATTACAGTTTCTTCTGTTGACTTAATGTGACTGTTCTTGATGTCCTCACCCTGGAAGTAAGAAATGTGCTAGAATTGGCAGAAGACCAAGACTGGTCTTCTGGGACCAGCTGAGGCTGGGAACTTCAGCTTTCAACATCTCAAGTTTGGTCAATTATGAGCAATTTTAACTTGTTCTGATAAGAAATTCCAAACTACTTGAAGTGGTATTAGGAGGAGCTGACAGTAGCAGTTTTGCAGTACATCTTGTATGTGATCAAACACTCTCCAGTGCTCTGATTGCTTCATCCCCAAGAGACGACAGGCAGAAAATTTCATGAACTTCACAAATCTATTACCAAAGGGTGCTATTCTGAGCTGTTCTTGTCCCTGCAGACTTGCATCTGATTGAAAAGCGGTGGTTTCATATCTAATTTTGATCTTGAGCACTTTGGTTTGCATGACTTCACTTGCCAGGAACCTAGCAGACTTGTCCATGCTCAGACTGACTCTTGCAGGTCGCAAGAGGGGTTGATTTTTGCCTGAA
This sequence comes from Pterocles gutturalis, assembly GCF_000699245.1. Taxonomy (NCBI): domain Eukaryota; kingdom Metazoa; phylum Chordata; class Aves; order Pterocliformes; family Pteroclidae; genus Pterocles; species Pterocles gutturalis. The sequence goes on from NW_010102959.1 coordinate 59,383, forward strand.
ATAACAGAAATGCTCTTTCTGTACCTTGCCCAATGATGAAGCCAGGAGAACTCTTGCTGTACCTGGATGAGGCTAAATCATTTAGTGCATCCTGTCACTCCTGCTTTACTGGGCTGCTTCAGAGGCTCATAGCGGGAGCTCTAGGTGGTCTGACCACTCCTTATGGGACTATGAAATCATTCTGAATTAGCACTTGCAGTTATACTTCAGGCTGTTTGGCTCTGTTGTCTCCAAGATTTCTGTTCTGTAGTGGTCCAGACCTGGAGGTGGTGAAAAGGATGCTAAACTATATCCACACAGGTGATGTCTCCATTCTTCTGGAGCTGGCAGAAGCAGTCTCCGGATAGGAGTGGAGAGAAGTGTTCTGCTCTTCCTGGGTTTCTCTAGGGACCTCTTGACATAAGAGACTTGCAAGACAGTTTGACCAAAATCTGTTTGAAGGAGGAAAGCTGTGGCTTCTGCTCTTTAAACCTGGCCAGAGGAGGAGAGGTCACTTAGAGGTTAACACCTCCTGTGTCTCTTCTGTGCATCCTCTCTTGGTAATCCTGGATAGTATGTATGACCTGCCCCATTGCTCACCATGGAATTCCAGCGTTGTCCTCAGGATTTTGTGTACTGTTTGTGATATCTGCTGTTCCTTATGTCTTGTGATCACTTGTGTTAATTCTGCCATGTCATCCAAACCCTGAGAGCAAGACTTGGGCTGTTACAAAAAAATACAGGTGTGGAAGGCTCCATCGTCTCCACAGCTTCATTATACTCCTGAATGTATAAACAGATTTAAATTTCAACCTGACCTTACTTATAAGTAAGTCTCTCAAAAACTTAATATAAAAATAATTCACTGCAAAGCAATTTTCTTTTTTTCTTTGAGCGCTCACAGGTTTACTTGAAGTGAAAAGAAAACAAAGCAACCCTCCCTTACACCCCCCCAGTAGGCTCTGAAAGTTGCTGCATGCTTTCCTGTCAGTCTTTTTCCCCTATTTAAAAAAAAAAAGAAATCAATCTGTGGTCTGTCAGCTCTGGAAAATTTGCATTAATTAATTACATGTTTTGCATGGTAATAGGCAATTTGCAGTGCAGTTGCTATTATCCACAGCAGAATTAAATTTCTAGCTCCCTGTGTAGTGCTCTCAGCATTCCCTTCCATGTAAACACGGAGATCCTCATATACATCAAAAATGCTGACTCGCAGTCAAGAGTGCAGACTTTTTTTTTTTTTTCCACAAGAGGTTCATTAGTTCCCGTAGAAGTCAATGAGTTTTATTTTGGCCAAAAGCCAGTTGCATATGCACTGGGTAAATCGAGGAAGGGATTACTGCCCAGAAAGAGTATTCTTGCCTAGTTGGGTTGTTTGGGTTTGGTTTTTTTTGCCGTGTGCTAAACAGAACTCGTTTAGAGGGCAGTTTAGTTCAGGGTAGGATCTGTGGAGCTTCGCAGAAGGAGAATTTGGCATTTTTCCAGCTGCTCTGTTTGAACTGTGGATTAAGTGCCTGGCCCGGCTCCAGCAGAGCTCTGCCTTCTCAGTGTCAGCACGGGGCCAGAAGTGCTGAGCTCAGTGCCGTGGAGATGAGTTTCCCCTTCCCGAGCAGCACGTGTCCTGCACCTACACAGAGCACTGAGCCCCAGCAATAACCCTACATGGGTACTGGGGTATCATCCTACTCCCCTAATCCCTCTTTTCTTGCTTTCAGGATTGTGAGCGTGAAGGAGACACGGTTGACAAGTCTAGTGGCAAACTTCTTGGTTGGCCTCTCGCTTCTTCTCCTCCCATTCCCTCTCCAGTGGATCCCAAAGCCAGTCCTCTACGGGCTCTTCCTCTACATCGCACTGACCTCCATTGATGGGAACCAGCTCTTTGAAAGAGTGGCTCTCCTGCTCAAAGAACAGGTACAGAGACTGGGGCACCAGAGAAAGAAATTGTATTTTACAACCTCAGCACTAAGCTGTGCCAGGAGCTCATGTGAAAAGCTGCTGGTGTTGGGAAGGGAATGACCCCTAAAACTCATGTGCTCAGGAGGTTGACTTCCAGCTCCAACCTGCGCTTTGTGCGTTTCCCTTTCACCTTTCTCTGCAAAGAGGGAGTGGAACTTGATGTCTCTAGTTTAGCCTGGCTGCTCCTGAGACAGGAGCAAGAGAAGTCTTTCTATTAAAACGAACAAATGAGCGGGAGAGCAATGCGGTGTCAGACAACAAAAGTGGCATGGTTATTGTTGGGTTAAAAAAAAAGGCAGTAGCTGAGTTGTTCATAGAATTGTACTGCATCTCATCTGTCTTTCAAATTCTGCATAAATTACTTTCTGCGTTTCCCTGCCACAGAAGTATTTTAGCTTTCTTGTTCAGAGCGATGTCTCGGATATAATCGTTCTCTTTTCAGTTTGCTAAGAATTGCTCTGGAGACCAGTTCTTCAGAGGCAAAGACAAGTGCATGGATGGAGCCAGGATAGCTGCTACCAGTGAACATACCCTCTGAACTGTGTAGAGTGCAAACCAAAAATCCATTCAAACAATATCTTTTAAAAAAAAAAAAAAAACTATTGCACAAACTGTTGCTCGCTGAGTATAGGGCGTTTGTAAGCTTCAAAAACCCACTGAGATGTTGTGTCAGCTGCAGAGCACATGCATTTTTTTTTAAAATAATTTACAAATTACTAAAAAACACATGCACAGTGTCAGTAAATGGTGATCTCTGATTTCCCCAGCAAAGCTTTACAACAGGTCATTATTTTGCTGTATTTTACACTTTCATTGTGACTTGTGTGAAATACCACGAGATAGGTTTTTCAACTCAAAATGAAATGACATGCATTATTGAAACCCTTCTGATGTGGGCTGAAAAATCTGGAAGATGCGTTCTCAAGCCCTCTGTATCACAAGGGCTAAGAAGGTGTTAGTTTGCAGTGTAGGCGGTACCTGGGAGTAACAGAGAGTCTCCAGCTCACCTTCTCTTATGTAACAAGGGTCAAGGGCTTAATAAGCCCAACATTTGGCTCTATCTCTGCTAATCTATTTTCATCTTTAATATTACATCCCAGAGGTTAAAACTGTGAAATCCGGGTAAGGATTATATTTGTCATGTCAATTTTTGAATGAGGATTGAATAGTCACTGATGTACGTGGAATATTACTTCTGGTTTTAGTCCCAATTACATGTGGAATTTTCCAAGCTTCGGTTTGGAAAATGAAAAAAGTATTCTCAAATATGGAGATCTCCCATTTTCTGGAAATGTTTTAATGAGTCATGGCACAATCTGAAATCCATTGACTCTGTATCGGTGCCAGCAGACAGTCGCTCATGCTCTTCATTGATATATAGACAGTGAGTCAAAGCCTGTGCTCAGACATGAGCAAGTAACTGTCAAAAGAAACCACGAGCAGTATTTAGCCTATTAATGTCATTTTCTCTTTTTTTTTTCTCAAAAATGAATAGTTTTTATGAGTTGAGAAAATGATTGCAGTCAAAGTACAGGTGCTTCCCACACTTCCCCAGTCTCATCTCCTGGTCTTCCCCTACGGGGGTTCAGCCAAGAAATGGGACCACCAGGGGCAAGCATGGAGCCTGATTAGTAGAGGTCAGAACACTATAAAATAACGAGGAGCTGGGTTTCAGGTGGAGAAACCATCCCGCATCTGCTTACCATCACCCCCTTGCACACCCCCACAGGCACTTCACGTGTTGCTGCAAAGCCCTGATAATCCTGCTCAGGGAATCTCATTACCGTACTTATCAGGATAGTTTATTGCACTCCAGATGCTCCCAAAGGCAATCGTAGCTGGCTGTGTGTCTTTCAAGTGCCCAGTCATCTTCTGGGTGTTGCTGCCAATGCTTTGTGGTTTAAGGCACTTTAACCCTACGAATTCTGTGTTCAGCTGTTGAACCTGTTAAGGACTCTGATGTCAATGCATTCTGTGTGCGTAAATTGATGATTTCCTTAAAACCCTTGTGCTGAAAAGCTTGGGCCACATTCTGCAGTCACAAGTCCAGGTTGCTGCATACCTAACGTATAATTCTTCTCTTCCCAGACTGCTTATCCTCCAACGCATTACATCCGCAGAGTGCCCCAGAGGAAGATCCACTATTTCACAGGCTTGCAGGTCCTGCAGCTCCTCATCCTCTGTGGTTTCGGCATGTCACCGTTGCCCTACATGAAGATGATCTTCCCGCTCATCATGATAGGGATGATCCCTATCAGGTACGAAGCTCTTCCAGGCAAAGCTTGGATGTCGTCTTTTTTTTTTTTTTTTCTTTCCTGCCTCCTATGACTTTTTGTCTTCAGTCTTAGACTGCAGGAAGTCTGAGTGGTTTAGAAGAGCATCTGGTATTTTGCTGAGCAGCCAGATCCTGGAAGTGGGTGATGATGACCTCTTCTCTTCACCAGCTGCTAGGCTTGAGGAGGGATAGGGCACAGAGCCCATGATTTCACTGATGCTGGGTGTTGTGCAAAGGGTTCTGGGCTGGCAGGTGCTTTTCTCAAAGAGAGGCAAACAAGTCTCCTTTTGCAGTTTGCGAGATGGCTGATCTTCGCAAGAAGCTGCAATCTAAGCTTTCCCTCTAGGCATTTGATAACGTTCCTTATTGCTTTGCAATTTGATTTCCTAAGGTTTGTGCTCAGAGCGAACTAGAAACTTTTCCTGCGAGACATCCTTATCTCTTATCTGGTGCTCTGATAACCTTACAGACCTCCTGCACTGCTGAATGCCACCACAAACAATTTGTTAGGTCAAACTGTGTCCCCAGTTAGTCTTAAAATGTACCTTTAAAACTGGGAGGACCTGACAATATCTTGCAGTCTTGAGAGAGAATCATTGAGAAACTTAACTAATTTTTTCTTTAATGTTCATTAACAGTGACTGCCCATCATTCTCCACTTAAATCATTCATGTTCTCCATCCTTTGGATATAATGAGAAGCCATAATAAGATCTTGGAAGGAACAGATCTGTTTCCAGTCCTCTTGATTATTTTTAGGCCAGCATGGCATCCAGTGATATCTGGTTGACTTTGATCTTGTAGCCTCAGAGATTTTCTGTCTGAGCTTAAAGTTCAGGGCTACCAATGCGATCATCTGCAGAGGCAGCTATTGTTGTGTTTTCCTTGGGTGATAAAGATGGGTCCAGTTCTTTCCAAAACAAAAGCAAATGTCAAAACTACTGTGGCTTTCAAGAAGATCTGGTTAGAGCTATTTGGGCTGGATTTTTAAAGATAAATAAAATCTTGGAAAACACTGAAATTATTGTTCCTCTGGTAAGAGTCTCTCAGCCAGCCTTCACATAGGCGTCACTTTGGATGACTGGTGAAGTGGATGGTAAATGCTTCAACAGTGTGCAGAGCTGGATGATTGACTCTTGTGGGAATTGCAAGTCTCCGCACAGAGCAGCTCAATGCAGAAAAGAAAATGTGGAATCCTCTTTGCCAAACATTCAAGTATGTAGTATAATAAGCTAAATTAGTGTGGAGAGTGTGCTGTGTCAAAGAACCCAATATTTCTAATAAGAACTAGATAATTTTGTGGTGCAAATATATCTTCTTTTGAGTAAATAAGACACTGTCATCTTATACTAGCTCTGTTGCTAATTTGTTTCTCTTTCCAGAGCAGCTTTTTCTAGCAGTTGAATGATCAGCACTGCTGCTAAGGGGAATGTGGTGCTGCCTGGCACAAATTTTGCTTTTTTATTTCCTTTCTCCGATTTATTTTGCCTTCACGTAGAGAAGGTTTCAGGGAGACCTTTGAGCAGCTTCCAGTGCTGAAAGGGGGCTACAGGAGAGATGGGGGGGCTCTGGATCAGGGGGTGCAGGGACAGGACGAGGGGAACGGTTTGAAGCTGCAAGAGGGGAGATTGAGCTGAGATATTGGGAAGAAATGTTTTCCTGTGCGGGGGGTGAGGCAGTGGCCCAGGGTGCCCAGAGAAGCTGTGGATGCCCCATCCCTGGAGGGGTTCAAGGCCAGGCTGGATGAGGCTTTGAGCAACCTGGGCTGGTGGGAGGTGTCCCTGCCCATGGCAGGGGGGTTGGAACTCTGATCTCTAAGGTCCCTTCCAACCCAAACCCATTCTGTGATATGATGCATGAGCTCTGTTGTTAATGACTAAATTTTTACAAAGATTTGGCACTCTTAAGTCGATGAGACAGAGTAGAAGAAAATAAATAATTTTCTCCCTTCTTAAAAAAAAAAAAAAAAGAGGAAAAGAAGATGGGAGAGTAGCCAGGGGTCAAAGTCAAGAATCAAACTCGGATGAGTAAGTCATGGTTGAGTGTCCCATCCAGAAAATCAGCCATGTTACTTGTCTCAAGGCCACACTTCCATCTGTCCGACAGCATTAGACACATGACTTGCATTGCCAGTGGTGAGAGTTCATATTTGTCCACTGGTGCAGTGTTAATGTGAAAGATAAGGGATTTCAATGGCTTCTCATTATTGCAGTAGAGAACAGCCTGTTGGGAGAAAATGTGATCTCTTTGGGTATCCCCAGTTCCTGGCTTTGATTCAGAGCTTTGGGGTGACTGGTTTTTGGTTACACTCTAATTCCTGCTCTGGGGAGTACTGAGCTTAAGGTCACTCACAGAGGAAGGATCTTCTTTCTGCGTTCTCTGTGATGCTTATCTGTGCTCCCTTGGCTCTCAAGAACTTTAATTCATGACAGGTCTAGTTAAGCAGATCCTGGAACTTCTCGAGTAGTAAGTGCTGTTTGGGATTTCTTGTGTGGGTATTGCAAAGGCTCTTCCAAGTCTTAAACTGGCTTTCCTAGTGCTTTGTGCCCTTCAAGAGCTGAAGAATAACTTCCTTGTTAAGCAAGGAAAAGTGTCAAACTAAATATGCAGCAGGATTTAATGAGAGCAACTTCAGAGCATATTGTTACAGTGTCTTGCCTCTCTCATCCAAATATGTTAATTCATGAGGATGTTCTTGCAAACAAACAAAAGTAAGGGAATTACTGTCTCCGTGATCCAGTGGAAACCAGTATACGTGGCCACGGACAAACTCAACTGTGAGAGTCTTGGGACAAATAAAACGTTAGATGAATAAAAACAAGCACTAATGCAATCTCTCTGCTTCAATCTTAGGTATAACCTGCTCCCGAGGATCATCGAAGCCAAGTACTTGGATGCTATGGATGCAGAGCATTAATTGAGGTCCTCCACCCAGAGCAGCGAGGACAGCTCTTTCGAAGTTGGAAGGCGGCTTTGCCGAGGCGTAGAACAATCTATCTGCAGTTCTTTCTTTCACCACTTTATTTCTGCTCTAATATGGCATTGGTAATGCACACATATCAAAGACCAATTGAGCGTTGAAGTGTCAGACCAAAACAGCCTTGGACTTGGGAAGGCCAATGTTCTTTGGAGCTGTGAGGCGAGCAAGCTTGATGGAAATGCTACTTTCCACATCCCAAAACTGGAAACCCCAAAGATCAGCATGTCCCTATGGTTGGAGCATGCGTTTTCTGAGTTGTCGTGTGTTTTCCACCACCCCTCAAACCAAGGAATCTTTTTTTTTTTATGCACCACATCCCTTTCTTCCAAAACACTATAAGGACAGCAACTGACCCTTCTTTTACAGAATGACAGTCCTGTTCTGGCCTTTAAATTCAGTTTCCCATACATCCAGTATTCCCAAATTGGTATTCTGGGTGGCATGGCCTCATGCTAAACCACTGATGTCAGGAGAGGTGTCTGGCCATCTCTTCAGATTAGCAGGGTTGGAAATAGATATAATTTGTACTGATACAATCCACAGCTTTGGATAAATATTTAATTCCTACAAATGAGCTGGAAATGTTCAGAGGTTGGGCTCGTATGGTGATGTTGATGAAACTGCATCTGGGTCTAAGCTATTTGGGAATTATTTTGGATCTTTCTACCATTACTTCTTGATAATCAAACACAAGTGTAGTTTTGCACAACAGCAACAGTCTTGCTTGCACCCAGATTCAGATGCTGAACCTTGTCGAAGGGCGGTTGTGTTAATGATTGCATATACATATGTACAGTAGTGCCTATGTGTACATATATACATATGGATTTCTGTATATATTTTGCATAGATATACAAATAGGCCTGATTCTTTCAAAATATCAGAAGTGTTTTGTGCAGTCAGTGTTACCCACGATGTCTTGACAATATACTTGTTCTCTGCTTCAGTGCTGCTTTTTCTCATTTGAGATACCGTCACTTTTTTCCTTTTGAAGCTGCTCAGTTACTGGTTTTGTTCATGTGTTGCTTTATTCAAGGTGTTCTTTTGCTTTCTTTTCCCCACGGCTTGAGCCCTTCATCATTCTGTCTTGATGCTCCAACATGTGAATTTTGCATTTAATTTTAATGTACGGCATGCAATGAAAGTTTTCCTCTTTCACCTAATCGATATTTGTTGGTCATTTCATTGTTTCCGTTTTGTAGCTGGGCTCCAGTTTCCCCCACTCCCAGACATTATATTATATTTCTGGATTAATCTAACTTCTGCTGTCTTTTATATTTCAGTTTATTTAATTTTGCTTGTACTATGGCCAGTTTTCTTAGTTGGAGTACTGTGAAACAAGCTGCCCTTTAGTTCAGTGTTGCCCTTTGCTGCACGCTACCCATCACGGGTAAAGTGTTAAGAAAAATGTGGACCTCTGAAGATAACAAACTTTCAAAACAGCAGAAATGAGGGAAGAAGGGTCACAGGAAATGAAATGCAAATATATTGGTAGCACAGAGGTGTTTCCTACCAATTGCTTGCCCAGTAAATGGTGCAGGGTTTTTATCAACGCATGCCCTACTGATTGGGTGTTCCTTTGCATGATGAGGAAGACCAGCTCTGTAATGAGGGAGGAAGGCATTGAGTAAAAAGCTCCTATGCTGAGATTAAGCCAGACTCAAGCCACTTGAAGGTTTGGTATATTTGCACTATGGCTTTAAAATTTAAGAAAAAAACCTAAATTTTTATTTTCTTATGAAATGCTTTGTCTTTGTATTGATACTTGATGGAGGAGAAGTGGTCCCAAGAACATGGCCATGGCTAATATCTCCCAAAGCAGGGAAAAGCCCTCAGCTTAGTGAGCAAAACAGCATCTCCTGACCTTCATTTTGCACCAACCAACTTCTTGCTGAGAAGTCTCAGGGTCACGATGACCACCCCAGTCCGTCAAAGCAGGTCGTGCCACGCATTTGGCTTTCAGTCTTGGAGGCAACAGGGGTAACTCATGCCATGGCTGGTAGGCGGCATGACAGCACATATAAATCCATGCATGGTTTCTGACCACAATTTTTTCTGGCTTTTGGGTCATTTTTGAGGTGAGATCACTAATAGCTGTCACTGAGGTCTATGTGTAGAAACAGGGGGGCAAACAGTCTGCAAACAGGATTTTGGGGCAGTGCAAAGGTGGAGGTGGTGAAAGTATGTCTGATCTTCAGTCAACAGAAAAAGAGCAGGTGACAGCAGACAGTTCAGTACCTGTTGTAAGAAAGGGAGTGCAAAGGCCTGATGATGCCTAAATAATATGCTTTTCCCACGGACATAAAAAGATTTAACCCAAACTATAATCAGAAGTGTCATCCTCTGGGTTGAGTAAGCTATGAACCACACGTGTCCTGGGGTTGCATTTCTGGTGTCTCAGCTCTTGGCAGGAAGAAGTCACCCTGTGGGCTGGTTTAAATCATATTGTGGGTGCAGTGGCTGGAGGAAGGAGAGGACGTGCCCAAGGGAATGTGGCTGTGGTCCTCTCTGAGGAAGAGCAGAGGTCCCAGATGAAATTTTCTCCAGTGCAAAGCATGGTGGGGTGAACTGGCATGCAGGTCTTGCCAGAGGAAATAGTTTTCAGATGTACTTTCCATCCCCCCACTCATAAGGACAAAAAATGTCCCCATTTAAAGCCTCTTAGAAAACATCCGTTTCAGACAGTATCAAAAGTTGCTGAGATGATTTAAAATCCAGATAACTGAAGGGTTAAATATCCATCGTGACCCTTGTTTATATCTTCTATTGCTGTTGCTTTGCCAGTATGACTTCAGTGTTCGTATTTTCTTTGTAGCATGGATAGGATTCTGTTTTGCAGAGTTTTCTTTCTACAGAAGTCAAGAGGCCAAAGAACCAACTGATGGGAAATCAGCACAACTCAGGAAAAGAAGTTGTGCTGGCTTAGACTGGTTGAACATTTCTCTGAATACAGAGGGGAGAAGTGGGACTTTGGGGCCTTTTAGCTCTTAAGGGGTTGTAATGATCCTGCAGAGGATTTTTTTCATACAAGAACCTTTTATCTTCTTGTTTGCTTCTGGTTTTGCTGACCTAAGTGCAGGCGTTTCCAGGAAGTGGGCTGACAAGGGAAGGAGAGTTTGTTCAGAGTTGTTTGAGCACTTTAATACTTCTGTGAAGGTTAAGACAATTAGAATGTAAAAGAAGTTTTAGTATAAGCTCTTTATATACGCACAATGCTATGTATAACTGTTGCCAAAGAACTGGGTTTGAAAGATGCTGATGAGAGAGTCCATGATGTTCACCTGGAACCATGAGGTAGTGAAAAGCTTCTGAAATGAGTGGATTTTGGAAGTTACCTTTTGACAGCTGCCAAAACGATCAGAAACTGGGGATAGAATAAACTTCTGCTCTCGAACTTGTAGTTTTTGATCCTTGCATTGAATGTAGGAGCTAGAAGTTAGCTTGACAATTAAAATTGGAGTTATACCTGAAGAGTTTTGTTGGTCTGAGACTTATTTTATTGCCTTCAAAAAAAAAAAACCCACCTGTTGACATGCTATGTATGGAAATGGATGTGTTTTTCCATGTAAATTAAGGAAAGTTGGTGAAAACGTGGACTGCTGACCCGGCAGCACTGCTCTTTCTAGATTGCTTAGGAAGCAAATCTGATGACTTCGCTAGCAACAATCCTCAAATTTTCTGGTGTGAACATTTGAAGCAATTAATAAATGTCAAGCTCTACTTGGATATGCATCA
>NW_010102959.1:70317-87003 GCF_000699245.1 Pterocles gutturalis
AGGGATGGGGATGGAGTAAATGGATTCAACTGGTTTGTTTCAGGGCTGACATCTGGTGAAATGATTCAAGATGAGCCCAACAACTGTGGGACGTGATACTTCCTGATGACCTGAGAGAACTGGGATGCTCTGAAGAAAAATACAGTAGATGGTCAAGTTTCCATAGACTGTCAGTCAAACAGTTCTCCCCCAAGAGTTCCACATCCCCAGCTGTACCAAAGACTGAAACTGTTGGTAAACTTTTGCATATTGTATTTGTCTGCTTCAGAAACCGCTGCTGAACTGAGCTCTCTGGACATTCTTTGAAGAAACACGAAACTGGTCAAAGCTGGAGAACGCTTGGGGTGGGAGGGAAGGGGGGGTATTTTGTGGAGTTCTCAGCAACAAAAAAAGGAGCTTGAGATACACCATGTCACTAAAAGCACTTCCCATCTTCCAGCCTGTGTCCCAACAAGCGTGTATCTACGCTATCTGTTGACACATGTTCATGTTACTCCTTGATCCAGCTGCTTTTTCTCATTTGTTGTGTTCTGTATCTGCCCTTTGTAGTGTCTCTGTCTGCCTGGAAGGTTAACGAGGAGAACCAGGGTTGGCTCAAGCTCATATCTTGTGTCTTTTCTCCCAAAATTTCAGTGCAAGCCCTTTTCTCTCTCATCTCCTGCCCCCGCTCTCATCTTCCCCAGCCCTTCTCTGGGTGTTGTCAGCACTGTGGAAATGCTGCCAAAGGGCTGAGTGGGTATTTTTCTCTGGAGAATTCGAGCCTGTGTCTGAGCAGCAGTGGCTCCCTTGGGCCTCCCTTTGCCATAATAAGCAATTCTGAAGGATTCTTAATTGTCCTACAGTTGCACTGTCTTCTGCATCTCTTTAGACAATGACTTTATGGTGCAGTGTTCCCGCTGGGTTGTCCTTCCATCTGTCAAGCTTCCAAAACAAATAGACGTCATGGGATGGGTTTTGCTGGTTTTCTGTCTGTGGTGAGGCTTGTGGATCTTAGAGAGTGGTATTCTCTAATTGTTTTAATATCTAATTAAGGTGTGTAAGTACCAAACTCTGTCCATTACACCACTGGCTGCAGATCTGGTTGCAAAGAGCAAACCGTCAATACTGTGTACGGAGCAGACAGAGGAGGGAGTTGCTGGAGTACAGGCTTTAGAAACACAAATTAGCACTTTACTCTTCAGCTTTTGTGTGTCTTCCTTTCAAATGAAGACAATCCTTGGCTGTGTCTGTCTTTCCCTTGTAGAAAACTCTGCATGAGCTTGGATCATTTGGCATTTTTCTGATGTCGGATTAAATTAAGAGCCTGTCCTGGGGGAGATGCTGCCTCCTGCTCCCCATCTGCAAAGAGCTGCTTGCTTGGAGAGCTGAAGTTTGCTCTTGGAGCAGAAGGGGGGATGCATGTGGCATCTCAGTCACCCATGTGACAAATTCTTGCTGCTGCAAAAGCTATTTGTATCCCTTATTTAGCCCAAGGTGGGTGTCCTAAAGGTGAACAAAATGGCAAAGAGTTGGAAAAAACTCTTTGCAAATAAATTCTGTCCCTCTTGAACTAAGCTACAGTGGCTTTTTGCTGTTAGCATAAAAAAAAAAAATACTGCTGGAGAGCTTTTTTATGTGATCAGGGTTTTGCAGAAAATCAGTATATCAAGTTCAGCTGGAGTATTGGTTTCAGTGCCTGGGAGCTTGCTGAAGGGCTGAGACTGGTTCTTGCTGTGCCAACCAGCACCCACCAGTGTCTCAGCACGCTTTTTCCAGGCATCGAATTTAGAGAAGTTTCATGCAATGGGATGACTTTGGTTTCTGCAGGCATCCCTATGGACGATGACAGGGTAATGTGGCTGTTCTGGGCCCTGCTAGATGAGGCTGGAGCAGAAGATGGAGCATTTGGTGCTGTGAGCCATGGCATCTCTGGTTTTGGAGGTGATCTCTTTTCAGGAGGCAATTGATTGATAGGAGGTGATTGACATCCGAGTGACATGTCTGAGCTCATGCAGTGTACCCTCCTCTTCATGAACCACTTACCTCGAGAGCTGCATTAGCCACCTTTCTGTTATTTAAACCATCTATACACGGTAGATATACAGCATCACCTGTTTCTGAAGTTCTCCAATTTGGGACCAGTGCCACCGCTTTCACGCTGTGTCCCCAGCAGAGTCCCAGCCTGCGTAAAACAGGCTTTTAAGTGACTCACACCTTTATTGCAGAGCTTCCTTCCCTGCCCAGGTGTTAGCAGCTACCTCCCACCTCCAAGACTTCTGATGCCAAAGTGTAATGAGGACCCTGGTTTGAAGTGCCCGTGTCTGGACCGTGGGGATGTGCCCTGGATGTGTCTATCCTCAGCAGGTCTGAGTAGGTCTGTTCCCATGGGATCAAGAGAGCCTGATTCAGCCGCAAAGCATGGTAGCTGCTGGCAAGTGAGAAGCTTATCACATTGTTGACCCTTTGAGGATTTTTAGCCTCTCACGTTTGATGGAGCCACTCTGATTTAATAAGTGGCTTAGTGCTCTGTTATTTTGGGAGTGTTTAGCCCCTCTGTTCTCTCTGTCCTCTTTATTCATGTGAAGTTGTACCTCGTTCCCGCGTGGAAGTTATCCCAGAAAACAGGAATTGTCTTACTAAAGACAAAAAAAATCCCTTATTTTTCCAAAGTACATGCTCCTGAATGTTAGTACAAACCAAAGTCCAACCTGAGAAAGAGGTTGTATCTTAAACACCCCCTTGCTTCTCCTCCTGCTTTCCTTGGAGGGAATGTAAATGCAGGACAAGCTCTGAGGAGGTGATTTAAGAGGAGAAACCTTCCCAAGGCAGAGCCAACTCATCGCAAATCCTGCATCCCGTTTCCCCACGGAGCCGCTTGGCTGGGGCGGGCTGCAGTGTACCAGGAGAAGACCTGCGGTGGGTTTATTTTCCAACAAGGCATGTAGCTGGTTAAATATTTCTGTATTTAGTGACCGGGGGGTTTCCGTCTCAGATTTGCTGGGGAAATATTTTAATCGAGGGAAAGCACCTGTTCCTCTTTAGGAGATACGGCCCCTAGCTAGATCTTGCACTTGCTCAGTATCCTCCTGAACCGCATGCCCCTACCCAGTGTTGATCTTCCCGTGAATGATTTCTTTTGATAAGAGTTGCTTGGCGTGGGAGGGAGAGGGAATTCCTTTCTTGTATAAGGAAACTCTGTATTTAAAAGCAAAATAAATGAAATATACTGTTTCTATATTTCTACTTTGTGCCTAATCGGTGTCCTTCATTTAACCTGGAGCTCCCAGCATCACTTGGGCTTCTCTCCTCCTGCTGATGTGCGTGTTTGTCCGGTGAGTGGTGGGGATCCCTGGAGCTGGGATAGTTCTGTAAGTCTGAGCACTTGAGCATCTTCACTGTGAATGTCGAGACACAGGTTGTCTTACCCATGGGAGGCTGAGGAGGCAGAAATGGGATTATTTTATGCTTTAATGGGGAAGCATAAGAAATAACTGTATCTCTTATCTGATATGGTGTATGGAGAGCATCCAGAGCTGAATAGCATCACCCTTGTGGCTCTGATACCCTTGGCATCATCCAAACTGGAGATGAGCCCAAAATCTAGAGAATTTTGTGCCATATATGAGCCTGAGAATGATCTACTTCTCCAGGGAGTAAATTCACTATAGTTACCCAGGCTTGAGTAGTTGCCCTCCTGCTCCCTTTAGCCCATCAGGATTTTTGAGGAGTTCACTGTGCAGAAAATAATGTATTTTTGCATGGGAATGCAAGCCATGTAGTTCTGGTAGCATCATCTGAGACGAACCAGAGCCTGCAAACCTGCTGCTTGCCTCCAGCCATCCCATCTCCCCATGTCCAGTGGGATGGACCCTCCACCAGAAGGCTGGTTGTAGCCTCCATCAGCATCAGCTTGTCCTAGCAGCAATATTGGTGACCCTCTTAATACATATAAGTATATATATGTATATATATATGAATACACATGGACAGGCTATCAGGAAAAGGAGAAAACAGTCCTTACAGCGTTAACTTCAAAGGTCAGCCTCAAATTTTGGGGACCTGAGCTGCTCCATGCTCTAGCATGGGGACCTTCAAGATCTGCCAGTCCCTGGGGCAGTGAAGGAGGAGTGCTCAGACTGTTTGCTGCACCGGTCTCGTGCCATCCTCTTCTGCAGAGGGGAAGTTCACCAGCCCTTTCAGAGCTCTGGGTTGCCTTCAGGCAGGTAGTTTGCATTCCGCCTTCCCACCAAGGTCTGAAAAGGGACCTCCAAAAGGAGCCAAATACAGAGCTCCTCAAACTGGTGCAAGGACTAAGGTCTGGCAGCAAGAAGAAGGTTGGAGTGGGGCACATGACAAATGTCTCTCTGTTTTGAGGTCTTGGTCTATGATAGCTCATCCCTGGAGGGGTTCAAGGCCAGGCTGGGTGAGGCTTTGAGCAACCTGGGCTAGTGGGAGGTGTCCCTGCCCATGGGTTGAACTGGATGATCTCTAGAGTCCTTTCCAGCCCAAACCATTCTATGATCTCTCCAGAACAGTCTCCAGGTCCCTGCTTGGTGCACAGGAGAAGCTTTGGGAAGGCTGGAAAGCACCTTTGGGCTGAAGTGAGGTGTAACGAAGGGCTCGGTGCTACACCAGGACCATAAATGCATGGGGGCACAGCTCAGGATGGCTGCTGGTGATCAGGGAGAGGATAGGCAGGACACGTTTGTCACCTTCTGGCTGTCACCACATGGGGTTTTAGCTGATGGGCTGCAGGCAGCCTGGCACGACCATAACCCCGCGAGGTGCAAAGCGTCCCCCTTCAAAGCAGATGTCTAATAATAGCCGGTTTAAATGTCAGCGGTGTTTTATGCAGATCTGAGCTAGGGAAGGGAAGGGTCAGATGGGGACATGTATCCCCCCCACCATGTCCTTCCTTTCCCACCAGTGCAATGCACTGACAGCAGCTTTGTAGGAAGAGTTTGAATATTTATTGCCCAAAAGTTACGTGGATAAACTGCTCAAAGAGGAGCCAGGCCCCAGGGATGTGATCTGCTGTTCTGCCCTGTGCCATGTCTTGGTGTGGAAGACCTGGAAAAAGGGATTTTTTTTTTTTTTTTCAGGTGGCTGCGTCGGGGCTTTCCTCAAACTGACATGAAGAGTTTGTCGATATTTTTCTCTTTTCAATGTCCTGCTTGGATTTTAACTGAAAAAGGAGCTGGCATATTCCTCCCATACTTCCCAGCCTTGTAAAGGACTGAAATACTTTCCCAGAGTGATCCAGGTCTGATGGGGTCCGTCACTGTCCCCACATGTCCATCTGCCACTGCAGCAAGGCCAGTGGGAAGGGGTTTATTACCCCTGTCTGCTGCATTTTGGGGGGATTGATCACCCAGAGATGGACCAGCAGGGAAAACAGCAGCAATGCTACAGCCAGCAAGGGGTCAGGTATCTCAAGTTATTGGTGTAAGAGCCAAAAAAGCCATTAATTGCATAATTGTAGCTTTTTTTTTTTAATATATTTTGGGTGGGTGGGTTGGTTGTCTTCTAGTAGTTGGCAGCCCTGAGCCTTCCCAGGCAGGAAAACCTGCTGGATTTCATCAGGGATTTAATCTGCTGAGATCAGGTGCCATCTAGGGGACAGACATCAGAAGACAAGGAGAAGTTTCATTTCCAAACCTGCAATATTTGCTCCACCACCCCAACCCACCCGCACCCTCCAAAGGGCCTCAGTCCGTCTCCACTTCCAGTTGCTCAGGCACCGAGCACAGAGAACCCCAGTCTCAAAATGGGGAGCTTGATGCAAGCTTAGCCGGTCCCCAGACCTGAGCAGAAAGCATCTGCCATCTGGTTTTTAGAAAATATTTGCCCAGGAGCACTTGCTCTGCATCACCCGCTTCTCTCCTTGAATTTGGGTGGTCCAGAGGTGTGACACCAGCACCAGACATCGAGGGGGGCTGGATCCATGCTGAATGGCTTTTTATCTGAGCCAGAAAAAATAAATCCGCATCTATCTCACTACATATGCTTAAAATCAGGCTCTACCCAAGCCCTTGGAGATGGTGGCTGGAAGAGTGGTAGGTGGGACTGCTGTGCATCCATCATGTTGAATAAATAATGAGCACTAGGGTTTGTGTCGGAAACTTGAGCTGAATCACTCATTTTTTCCCCCTTTCCTTTCTTATTTCAGGCTTTTTAATTTTTCTCTGTTGGCTTCCAGCCGTCCTGGAAATCCCTCTAACACCCACCATAGGCAGCTTCAGGGTAGACTGGAGGGTCTGCAGGACAAAAGTTTGCTGTCAGGGGCTCCTCTCCATCCACCTCATCCTCATCCTGCAGTAGACATCCCTCCAGCTTGTCCCCATCCTCCCACGTGGCAGTCCCACCTTTGTGGGTGTCCCAGTTCCGGCTGGGACAGAGTGAACGGGCTGAGCCTTGGTCATCAGATGGTGAGCAGTGTCACTGATTTGGATATTTGTGTATATTATTATCATCATTATTGTTATTTTTCTATATTATTGTAGCTTAGTTATTCAATTGTTCTTATTTCAACCCACAAGTCTCTTTTCCCTTCCCCCCTGGGAGGGTGAGCGAGCGGCTGATTGGTGTTTTGCTGCCAGCCAGGGTCAAACCACAACCATGGGACATTGGGGTCAGGCTCTGGTGCTGGCAGCACAGGGGTTGCCCTGGCTTTAGCTACAGAGACAATTCTTTGAGAGGTTTGAGAGCCCTCCCAGAGAACCAAAACATGCAAACCGTGGGAGATTTAAGCACTGAAAGCTGCTTGCTGTGTGTGCAGACTCCAGCAGAGGGAGCATGGTCGTGTCTGGCAGCGCCCAGACCTGCTTCTCTTCACCAAATGCACCTTTTTGAGCTGAGGCTTTTGTATTTCTCCTTTGGATGGTGTTTTCCCACAAAGTTCCTAATTGCTCCTCATCTGCTTAAACAGCAAAATGCATGGGGTGCCTTTATAAATACGTGAAACGTTCCTTTTTTCTTTTTTTTTCTTTCTATTTTGGAGAGGTCCAGTAAGAAAAAAACAAACCAAAGACCCAACGTGGAGAGGTTTCACTCACAGGTAGGTTATTAATTTATCAATTCTGCCTTGGCTTTTCCCTTCATGGAAAAAGGATTTTAGGCAGAAAGCCCTTTGCTGGTTGGGTCCCCTTGCTGAAATCCTTTGACTACCAATGTCACCACTATAAGACTGGTCCTCTGGTCCCCACGGGGCACTCTGAGCCGTGTCCCCTCACTGTGCCCCTGCTATTTGCCTCCTTCCCAGAGGATGGGTTTCTGCAAGGAGGCAATTCCCTGTACAGCTTCTGTGGGGCAGAGGGAAACCAAAGAGACGGGAGGATGCAGGGATGCTCGGATGGGCTGAGGGCTTCATGCCTTGGATGAGGGACAGGGAGGAGATCTTGTCCTGGTCCAACCAAAACTGTTCCATTCAATGCTATCATGTCTTAGGGACTCTTCTTGGAACACCTTTGTCCATTTTAATAAGCTGATTTTTAAAGGACATGTTTGTTTGAAAGTTTAAACACAGAGCTTGTCTGCTTCCTTGGGCTTTCATGTGCCTCAGTTTCCCCACAAGCTCCAGTTCATTTCCCACAGACCTCTGCCAGCCCCATTCCAGCAGGCACTGAGGGGCTGAGACTGGGATGGACCCAAAGCCTGGAGCTCCATTGTTTGGGAGACCCAACCATCTCTTGGGTACCATGTTCCCACCACCCGAGGTGGTGTTTGCTGGGTGAACACCTCTGGGGAGCTGGGCTCCAGTGCTCATCAGGAGGAGATGGGACTGTTTTTGGGAGCTGGAAACCTCAGAGGGAAAGCAGGACATGTTTATGGAGAAGAGGTGATGCTTTGAGCAATCTGGGTCCCTGAAACACCTTGGTCATCGTGATTCTTGACCACAACCACTGGGAAAGCACCATGGTACCTCCATGTGGTTGAGTTATTGGCCACCCTACTGTGAAAGTGGGTGAAGCCCCTCTGTTTCCAACTCAGAGAGGGTTTAGACACCCCAGATTGGTTCATTGGGAACTTCTCTGGAGGCAGGAGCAGTCCTTAGCGATGCTCCTTGAAAGCTGATAGCCTCAAGTGATTAATTTTATCCATCTGGACAGGGTCTGTCTCCTCAGAGGGAGAAAAGTCAACACCTGCGGTACAGGGAAGATTGCTTTGGGGTGCTTGTCCTGAAAACATCGAGCGGTTGAGGACCTTGGAGTTAATGAGATTTCTCAGAATTTGCATATTAATAACTGTGACTATTACTCTGCCATTAGAGTTAATAGGGCGTAATATTAACAATTAATAGTTAATAAAATAGCCACTTTAATGGCCGTTTGTATGTGAAGATGGAAGAATGTATCTGGGCACTGCCTTCGTGACATGGTGAGAGGACTTTGTTCCTCTCCTCTCTGCCTGAAGATGGAGGGGGAAAACTTTGGTTATTTTGGGTCTTCAACTTCTCAGCCTTATTTTGCAGGGAGAATTTTCTTTGGGGCTCATCCACCTCACTCCAGCAACATCCCTGCTCCTCCAAATCTCTGCTCTCTTCTCAGACAAAGAGAGAAAGCTATGGTTAGCATCTGAGCTAAGGAGCGCTGGCCATTTCCTCCCCTAATTGCCATTAAATGCAATTAGTGCTTCCCAGTGTGCCCCAGGAGCAAGGTCGTCATGGCCTCCAGCTGGAGAAATGCTCCACTCAGAGTTTTAAGGAGGGAGAACAAGAATTATTATTATTATTATTATTATTATTAATAATTCTTCCTTCACACAAAAATTGGCATTTTTCCTTCTCTCCTCCCGAAACTCAGCCAATGCAGAGGACGTGCCCTCCTGCTGCTCAGTGCATGTCCCATGAGCTGGTTGGAGACTCGCTGCCCTTGGGATTTTCCAAGGATTTTGCTGCTCCTCAAATTATCAGAGCAGCTCACTCCCCCTAGAAAGTGGGGAGAAAACCCACCTCTGGAGTCCCCAGACCTGCAGGGGTTTCGGAAGGGAGAAGATATAGGCTGTATCCTATAGAAATGGTGCTGGGATGGGAAAGAGGGAGGTGAATTCTGCTCCCCGAAGCTATCGCAGGATTTTGGGGCTCTGCCATAAGTAGCACAAGGGGTTGACCAGAGCAAAGGGATTACAAAGTTCATCACCTTTATAAGCACCTTCTCTCCTTCCTTCCTCTGCCAGGACGTGAGCTCCACCTCTGTGCTTAAGCCGGCTGCTTCCCAGCGGTGCCTCGAAAGGATAAAAAACTCCCTCACTGTATCCCTTTGCTAATGCACAGGAGCCGCTCGCCCTGCTGCTCTCCCAAAGGCAACCTCCAGGGAAGCTGGAAAAAAAAATCCTCCTGCTCATCCCCCACCCCGTATCCTTCCTGCCAAGCCCCGGTCTCAGGGGTGGAAGCAGGGCAGGAGTTGGCGACTCGTGCACAGATGGTTTTCCTGAAAAACTCCAGGCATCTGGCGACAGACTGCCTTGGCTTCTAACAGCTGGTCCTTCGGGGAGGGTTTTCTTCTTGGGTGAATTTCTCAGGGTTTTGAGGATGCAGAATCCTTCGGTCCTGCAGCAGGGTGTTCTGCAGATCCCCCCTTTCTCTTTGGAAATATAAGGTGTCTTTTTCCACTTAATATTGGTGTGTTTTTCCACTTCAAATATTGAGTTCAGACTGGCCACCAAAGCAGCCCTTGCTCTCCGGGTCAGGCAGGGGCTGGGATTTGCAGGTTGTGTTTGTGCATCAACATCACCCCATCTTTGCATGTCACTGTTCTTGAAGGGCAAAAAAAAAAAAAAAACACCCACAAAAAAACCCCAAACCAACACCAAACCTGTAATGCAAAGAGCAAAAAAATCTCGAGCTTCAGCACACCCTGCCCTGGCGAGGATGCTGTTTTAGCCAGCCTCCCACACATGCTGCGATGCTTGAGCATCAAAGGAGAAACCTCAGTGTTCCATACACCCTGAACAGCCCTGGTTTACCTCGCTGGAGGTTTCCTTGCAGATGGACTCTTGTAGGGAACATCTGCCCCAAAAACCTCTTGGGGTTGGTGTCGACTCTGACTAATTCAGCATTCTGTATCTCAGAGATTTCAAGGTGTTTTCCCCATAATCAGCCTTCTGTGCTGCCCCTGGGATGGATGGGGGGTGCTGGGGTGTTTGGAGAGCCCCAGGATGGGTGAGGGAGGGGGTGACCCCAGGGATGGAGGTGGGCAGCATGGGACAGGGCAGTGGGAAACATTTTCCAAGCTTGCAAACAGCTCTGAAGCCAGCTGTCTGCACCTCTCCTTGCTGAACACCCGTCGCCCCGAGGGATCCGTGCAAGGGGAGAAGACCCCATGTTCCCACCCCCGGGAGGTAGCAGATGGGCTGAGCTCCCAGGGGACCTGTCTTTTGGAGACTCTGCTCCACTTCTTTTGCCCTGGGGAGGAGTGAACAGCAGCTGCCTGATGCCCTGGGTTTATGCACCGGAGCAATCCCAGCACCAAAGTGCCCGTAAAACATTTGGTGAAGAGGGAAATGGATGTGGATCTCCTCATGCTCCTGCCTGGTTTGTTTATTCTCTCTGTTTTGCTTTTAGTAGGACAAGGGAAAGGCTCAGCTTTAGGGATCTGCTTCTCCCTGGCTGCTGCTTGTTAATGTGGAGCTGGATGAATAACGGGACCTCCTACGAGCAGGGGGGGGTGGGAAAATGCATGGAGTGGGGAAAGAAACCCTCTCCTGCAAAATGAAAGAAAAAAAAATTTAAAAAAGGAAGGGTGTTCTGAAATATCTGTTCTCTCTACCCCTGGCTCTGCATCCTGCTTGCTGGGTTTCAAGCTGCTCCTCCTGCTCCTGCCTCACCATGTTCAGAAGCATCTTTGCAACTTCCAGCCTTTTCCTCGTGGGCCTGACTCTCTCCATTGCTGCAGGGCTGCGGAGGCTGCAGGACCCGACCTGGACTCCCCCAGTTTGCTCTTCCCGGGGGCTCGGAGGCAGCCGGGGACCATCTGGGTCCCTGCCCGGGAAAGGCGAGGGGAGGGCGGTGGGAGGGAGCGGCCAGGCGGGGAGGGGAGAAGGATGCTCCGGGGCTGGCTCTTTTCTTTCTCGCCTGCCCAGAGCTCGCAGGAACTCGTCTGGAGGATGTCTCACCCCCTCAGCACAGGTAATTCCAGGACTCCCATCATCCCAGCCTGGGGGAAGGCGTGGGGGGGCTGCAAAGGGGAGGAGGGGGCTGTAATCCTGCTTTGAACAAAACTCCCTTCAAGGGGAAAAAGGGGCTTTGAAACAAAACGAGGAGGCTGCAGGTTGTGCATGATGCTTGGAGCCCTGCATGGGGGTAAGCCCTGCCCTAAAGTTTCCTTGCTGATAGCTGGGAAATACTTACAGGGGGGAATATCTGGGGGGTGGGAGTGCAGGAGCTGCTCTCCATGTATTTCTGGGATGTGTGTGGTGGTGATGCTCACGGCTCCGGGCACGGGCTGGGATGCTCCAACCCTCCCATCCTGTGCATGGTACCCCAGGGGTGCTGGATGTGATGCAAACACTCTCACTGCATCTCTGCGCCGTGCTCCGGTGGGTGCGTACAGTCCCGTGTTGCCGTTACATGCCGCGTGCATGGATGTACGGTCACGGCTGGGAAGTTTGTGTGTTAACGCATGCAGGGGATACAGCCGGTTATCTCACGCTCCTCTATAGCCACATGCATGGGTGCAGTTGCATGGGATTTAAAGGTATGGATGCACAGGAAAAGTGCAAGACCGGCAGCACAGCTCGGCAGTAATGCATAATACCCCGGGGAGTTATTATCGGCTGCCGTTATCCATCCTGCTGGAAAGCACACAGACCATCCAGCAGCCGTTGCAGGCGAACCGGGCAGCTTGTGCTCCTTTGAAAGTAGAGAGGAGCTTTTTCTGAGCATCTTCCAGCAAACTGTGTGTCTTTAAGCAGACTTGAGATCAGATTTTCGCTGAGCATGTGAGAACCAGTCGCAGCTTTGGGAGGGAAGAGCTGGGGTTGGGGAGGAGGTAGGGGGGGAATATTTTATTTTCTTAGCCTGTTTGTGTGATAAAATGTTCTGGTTTATCACCGGAGGTGTCATCGCTGGGAGAAAACTCACGCCGTTGCCCACTGCGGTGAGCTCAGAGCATGTTGCTAAGGGCCAGCTCCAGTCGGTTTCTGGAGCATCATCATCTTCTCTTTGTGGAGACCGCAGAGCAGCAGCATCTGGCTCGGAAATCGCTCCCGAATCCATTCATGACTGAGGAACCCTCCGTCCCAGCTAAGCCAGACCCACCATCCTCCAACCTCACCAACACCACGGACTGCGGCGAGGAGATCCTGCTCTATGGGGACACCGAGAAGATTGTTATCGGAGCCGTGCTCTCCGTCATCATCCTCATGACTATCGCCGGGAATGGTCTGGTCATCATCTCCGTTTGCATCGTCAAGAAGCTCCGGCAACCTTCCAACTACCTGGTGGTGTCCCTCGCAGCCGCCGACTTGTCAGTGGCCTTCGCTGTCATGCCCTTCGTGACCATCACAGACCTGGTGGGGGGAGAGTGGCTCTTTGGGAAGGTTTTTTGCAACGTGTTTATCGCCATGGACGTTATGTGCTGCACCGCCTCCATCATGACCTTGTGCATCATCAGCGTGGACAGGTAAGGGAGGACAAGGCACCTGCTGTGTATCCAGGTGGGATCGAATATAAGGGTGTTTCTGGAGACGGAGAGCTGGTAGAATCATATTCCTGGTTGGATCAATGCTTCTGCGTGTCTTTTCCAAGTGCACGGGGTTGTTGAGGGCCTTCTGCCCACTAGACCACCTCTCACTAGACCAGGTTGCTCAAAGCCTCATCCAGGCAAGGCTAGATGAGGCTTTGAGCAACCTGGGCTAGTGGGAGGTGTCCCTGCCCATGGCAGGGGATCGGAACAAGATTATCTCTAAGGTCCCTTTGAACCCAAACCATTCTGTGATTCTTTCTGTAGGAATTAAGTGCCTCAGTCCCTTTGGAAGAGCTGGGCTTAAGGTGCTTTCTCAATTAACTTTTCTAAGTTACTTGCTTAGCTTCACATTGTTCTTCCTTGGCTTGGGGAACAGAGCCTAGAAGATAGACCCACGACCCGACCTTCTCCATGGAAGGAGGCTGGAGAATAAAATTATTCAAGAAAAAAACCAAAAAAAACAACCCATAGGCACTTTGAAAATCCAGGTTATGGGGCTTTTGGAGCCCAGTCCTATGGGATGCTCTGCTGCTCCCTGGACTTGTGCCTTGGCCAAGGGTCTTGGCAACTCCCCCATCCCAAGTCCCCAGACCACCTGGTTTCATAGAATCATAGAATGGTTTGGGCTGGAAGGGACCTTAGAGATCACGGTGCATGCATTTGTGAGGTTTTGCTGGCTTCACCTCCCACACCTGGGGTTGGGAGAGAAAGGCTAAGCCCGTCTGGCAAACTGGCAAGACTCGGTCAAGTCAGCACCCCCGTGGGTCTAATTATAGCAGCCTGCGTCATTAGGGACATTGCGCTGATGAGCCGGATCCAGATCTGACGTGTGTGCTGGCTTTCTCGAGAGGTTGGTTTGGGTTTACGCTGGCAGTGCTGAGCCGGGCTGGTTTGTGATAAGCAGGTCAAGGAAGGGAGACAGTGACGAGATGCTTTCAGCTGAGCACGGTGCAGCATCGCCAGCGCCTGCGGTGGGTGCCGGCAGCTACCCAAGAGGTGCCGTGCCCATGTCCTGGCTCTGGTTGCTAAACAACCACCCTGGTCACCCTCCCCAGGTGTGAAACTGGGTGACAAAGCAGAAAGCAGAGGGAAAAACCTGCTGCTGAGACTGACATCCCCTGGCAAGCAAAGAGCAGCTCCCGCTCCAAAACCCTCGCCCCACGCTAGCCACAGCTCCCCTACGAGCTGCCCTTTGCTCCACGGCCTCCCCAGCTCGGTGCTGGTGGTCAGAGAGCAAAATCACTCCCCGGTTACATGGCAAGGTCCAGCTCTGCTCTAAATTTGTCTTTGTTTCAATAAAAAGCCTGTTTGTAAAAAGCAGGTGTGCTCAGAGCTGGCAGAAGTCTGCCCCTGTTAGAGGGAAGGAATCAAGTGCAGGGATGGAATATGCGAATGCTGCTTCTTGATGCGTGAGGAGCAGGGAAGCAGCTACTTGTTAATCAGATCAGCTTTACTTAAAAAATTTTCCTTCTCTCCCCATCCCTTCCCTTCCTATCTTATGCCATCCCATCCCATCCCACCCCATCCCTTAGAGCAACACTCTCCCAAACGTGCAAACAAATAGGACAGACCTTTCACAAAAATCACTGCAACTTGTTCCACTTGTTCACCACGTCTCTCTCACCCAGAGAAAGACAGACCAACATCCAAGGACACCGTGCAGGCAGGTGCCTGGGCTGGACACCGGTCTGTCCCTCCCCGCTGGAATGGGACGGGGCAGGAGGTTTGTGGGGAGGTGCGGACCCCAGCACGGGGGGTCCACACCTGTCAAGGCCAAATCCTGAGTGGTGCTGAGTGCTGTAGGGAAGGCAGAGAGGAGGAAACTGCTCGGTGTAGGATGGACAGGAGTTACATCTGTGTAGCCGAAATCCCCAGCTGAAATGGGAGCAGCCCTAAGGCTGCTTTAAGTTGCACCCACTGGTCACACAGCCAAGGAGGATCTTTTAACTGGGTGACGCTGGAGGCACTTGTGGGCACTTGTTCTCTTGGGGACCATCTCCAAGATAAGCTTGGAGGGGCTCAGAGGAGCCCAGGACTGGGACGGTTTCACACCGTTGCTGCAAAACTCATGCTGCAGGAAGGGAAAACCATCCCACCCTGCAGGGACATGGTCCCACACCCTGTCTTGTGCAGCTCGCAAGCACCTACTCGGCTCTGCTGCACCTTCTCTGAGTGCCAGCCATGCCAACTCCACCGTCTTTTTCAGATGTCGGAGAGGAAAGGGAGCTGCAGCAAAAGAAATAACAGAGAGAGCAGGTTTCTGTGTGCTTTTATGCAACAGCTTGACCTTTCTGTGCTTCAGCCCTCTCAGCAGGGTGATGGAGAAAAAACCTGTGATACAAGAGGCTGTGACAGAGCTTGAGTCTTCTGGCATGGGCTTGTACCTCGGGTGTGTTTGCACAGGGACCATGCCGTGCTGGGAGCCTGGCTGAGCTGCAGCATCGCCGTTTGCTCCCAGACCTTCATCCGCCTCCACCAAATCTTACGGGGAGGATGAGCAGTGAGAGGGGAATTGTTCAAGATTCATTTCTAGCTGGGAAAAGAGAAAAAGAGCAAAATGTGTATTTTGGGTGGAAGGAAGACCAGCAGGGCAGAGGGAAGGGGGTGGTCAGTCCGTACCGGGGCTTGAGGAGGGAACAGGAATAATTGGGATGTCCTCTGATGCATGAAAGGGGAATAGGTGATCGGGGCACTGTCCTGCTGCTTTCTACCCTGAGGTCCCCAGGAACGGGTTGTGAGTTGTGTGAATTATCCTGGGACAGTATCTTGAGCATCCTATAAGCCATTATTGCTCCACCTCAACCTATCATCCTCGCTGCTCCCATGAGGGAGGTGGATTGAGGAAGAGCACGGATCCAGGACCACGCCTGGATCTTCCACCTCCCCCTAGAGCTGGGATGAGCAGGGGTTTTGGTTTAGCTCCTGATGGAAACATCTCCAAAAGCACACTTTTCAGTTTCTGCGCTGATAGGAAGCAAAGCTGATCACAAAGCTAAAGCAAAAGGATAGCTGAGTTTGCAGAGAGCCTGAAACGCCTGCTCCAAAAGAGACGAAATGGCATGAGAGTGAGGTATTAACTGAAATATCAACCAGGGACAATAGCAAGCTGTTCCTCCTCTCCTGCAAGAGAGAAGAGGAACATCACTGGAGCTTCTCAGAGATAGAAATCCCTTCTCTCGTTCTGTCCTGAATGCCAGTGGGGTCAGCACTGGTAGGCAGGTGCCTGTTTCTGCCAAAGAGGAGGTTGTGCTTTTATTGATGGCTGAAGTGTCCGCGTATTTTGGTTAGCTTAGATATAAAAGATGTTTGGTTTGCCCAAAATGACAAGTACTATTAAAATGTAGGCTGCTACTATTGATTATTAATGCAGAGAGCTTTCTAAAAGCGTCTTGATTGAAGCTGGTAGAACTAATCTTTTCTGAAGGGGGGCTTGATTGATTTTCTTTTGAATCAAAAAAGAAAAATGCTGGAAACATCCATCTTTCTCTTACATTTTTTCTTATATAAAAGCTTGTTAATGTGATAGATTCTTTATTGCCTCAAACCAAAACCAAAACAACAACCAAAAAAAACCCCTTTTGGCTCTTCAGCTTTTGATGAAGCTCTCTGTAAAAATGCCAAGCAGCTGACAAAAGCAGCTCCACAAGCCCCATGTATCATTGCAGGTTTTCCTAGTGGAGGAATTTTTTCCCAGGCAGCCCCACTGGGGCTCTCCCATCTCCCTGGCAAGTATTTTCTACCTAAAATCAGATTTTATGCTCCAAATTGGCATAGACTTCAGTAAAAAGGATGCCTCCCAGAAGAGTTGGTGGGATGAAACCTGCAGAGCATTTTTTCTGGGTTGTCTTTCCTGTGTCCTTCATCCAAGCATATCCCAAGCCAGGTAGATCCATGTATTGTATCTCCAGAGAGCTGGAGTGGATCCCTGGGGTGCTCCCACCAGCCCTGGCTTAGAGCGTGGGCAGATGAAGCCAGAGGTAGCTGCATCCTCCAGCTGCCCTTTGCATCCTCCACCTGGAGTCTT